>NW_009704382.1:0-5732 GCF_000703405.1 Apaloderma vittatum
CTTCGGCAGAGGTGAGGAGGCGCCCCCGAGGGGGCCCCGGGCCGTCGGGGTGTTCGGAAAATAACATCTCTCTGGCCTTCACCGCAGATGCGTGCAGCTGAAGAAGCTGGTGGATGAGAACACGCACGCTCTTCGTGGTTTGAGAAAAGTAAGTGCGGAGACACATTTGTTAATGGTTTTCTCCCAGAGGCGTCACAGAGAGCGTTCCGAGAACTCCGGCCTCTCCCGGTTTAGAAGCCTTGGGACAAGAGCAAGGCCTAACGCTGCCAGCCCCGGAGTGAGACCTCCGGCATCCATCTAAAATCTTTAAACCCTCACTTTTTAAACCTTCTCACATTGTAAGACGTTCATCAACCCAGTGTGTTGTACTGGAAGCGGAGAATGCAGATTTGAAATTTAACATGAAATTCAACTTGGGAGAGTAAAAGGGCAAGAAAGATGTCATGAAACAGGGAGTGAGAGCAGCCCAGGAAAGAGAAAGCTTGTAAGATGTGCCTAGAAAGCCAACTTTAAAGGAGAACTTCGATTCTTTGAGCATTTGTTGTTGTGTTCTTTCTCAGGCTGATGAGCCTGCGCCTGTGGGGAATTACAGCCAGAGGAAAGAAGAAGAAGAAAAGCTATTGCTAAAACTCTCTCAACAGCTGCAGAAACTTGTTTTTAACTTGGATCAGGATAGTGTGACCACAAATTATGCAGCGTAAGTAGCTTTAGCAAACAAATACGATCTGCACTTCTATAGAATTATACCTGTGCGATTGGAAAGGACCCTGAAAATTTGTTAGCTTGTCATCATCTATTGTCTTAAAGAAAAGAAGTGCTGAAAGCAACAGCTCTTCTGGGGTTTGTTTTCTTGATGCGTCCAAGAAGGACTCGCTGGAATTTTCTGAGGGTGTTAGTAAATGGCTGAAATAAAACATGGCTGTTGAGAGGAGAGGAGGCAGTGGGGTCTGTATGCTTAGGGAAGAGACGCCACTGGGATTCTGGAGTTTTTTCAGATCAGGACAGAAAGTAAACCACAGGAATGGAAATTTTGATTCTGGATAATGTTCTCACAGAGAAGCCCTTATTGCAAGGGTGTACAGCCATTTCAAGAAATTTTGTTGAAGTAATAATTTTTATAAGTTTGATTTATTTTGGGTAGGGATAAGGAACATCAGAAAGATCCTCAAACAGAGGATGAAAGTGGAGAAGAGGATGAGAGTGAGGATGAAGAAAGCAGCGAGGAGGAAGACAGTGAAGAAGCAGATGATGATGGGGAGGATAAATTGTTGGATGATCCAAACATTAAGGAGTGTATTGCAATTGGAAACTTTACTGCACAGCAGGAAGAGGATCTCACATTTACGGTAAATACATCTCTCTCGAAGTTTTTTGACTGCAGATCATTCTGTATTAAGCAATAACTATAATTAAAGCCTACTCTTCTTGAATTCACAGGATTCAGGGAGAAATGGCTTTTCCCAGTGTACATGTGGCTTTGTGGAGTCTGGTGTCCTTTTGACACCTGCTGTAGTGGCAGGGTCTCTCACAGTAGTCTCTGATCTCTGCGGTGGGAAAAAAAAAGTTTTTGTGGGTTTTTTTTCAGTTACACCTCAAACTGTTTTGAAGTATTTGATTGTCTTTTGTCTCTGTCTCTCCTTCTAATGGCAAAGAAAGGTGAAGTCCTTCTTATACACGACAAGAAGGCGGATGGATGGTGGGTAGCCGAAAACTCGAAAGGGGAGAGAGGCCTCGTCCCTAGAACCTATCTTGCGGTGGGTGTGCTACGACCTTCTTCTGTTCTAGTCTGCCCTCTGTTATTTTAAATACATTAATGATCGCATAGCTGCATAAAATTGGTCACAGCCCTTGCATGAGGACACACAGCGGCGTTTTGCCGGTTCTTTGGAAGTAACACCACGTTTGTACGCGTGTGTGTGGAGAAGGCTGGCAAAAATGTATTTCTCTGCCTGATGAAGGTGTGGCATGTAAGCATAGAGTAGTTTCTTGAATATGAAAGCCATCATCTTGGCCACTAAAGGTCAGCTCTGAAGACTCCAAGCTGCTGTGGGCTAATTCAGGCTTTTCATATGAAATGTGAGTCCACCTGAATGTTGGAGTGTTCTGTAATTCGCTGCAGAATAACCTTTTAAAAACACTTATTTTAAAGCTTTATAACTGGTTTTCGTTTGTTTTTTGGTTGCCTACACGTACTAGTTTATGTACTTCTGCACATATATCTCCAGCGTACAACTGTGGTGAACGTTTAAATGTGGGCACACAGTTTGGATTGAGCGATCAGATGGAACAGAGCTTCTTAGAGTGTAACTAAGAGCTAGCTTTTTACTTCATGATGCCCTAACCCCTGAAAATGTGTTTCTCTTTTTAAAGAATCCGCTTTGCAAATGCATTCTCTTGCTGACTTATAGGAATATTCCAATCCCTTGCTGCAGCAGCAGAACTAAGGGCAGTGTTCTGCAGTTACGGTGCTCAGGAGTGACAGGTCACAGACAGAAAAGCTCCTCTTCTAAACTACTAACACAGGCAATGGTCGGGAAAAGCGTTTTTAAGAACAGTACTGTGAAGAAATCAAGCCCTTTGACATGCTGAATCTGAATTACAGGCCCATAATGACGATAGTGAAAGCCAAGAGCAGAGTGAAGAACACATAGAAGTGGTGGATGAAACAGCAGATGGAACTGAAATTAAAAAAAGGTAAATGGAGTGATGTGAAAGCAAATACATATAAAATTATTCTTACTCCTTAAATCTGGCAGTGCATTTCTTACAGTGAGTATTTGGTTATTTGCATTTTTCTTTTTAAGTACAGCTGTCACTGGCTCTTTTTTTCTGTGTGCAGACACACTTTTAGTTGAGTGGGTTTGTTGGGGCCTTTTGCTTTGGTTTGCCTTCTTTTTTCCCCCCTCATAAAATCAAAGAATGATTGGGTCATGTATCAAGTTATGTTCCAGCTCATGAGACAGTCTAGCAATTAGTCTTAGTGTCTGGAAATGATGTCATTATTAGTGTCTCAGATATAGTTATTAAAAATATACTATTCTCCCTCCAGAACAGATTCTCACTGGAGTGCTGTAAGAAGAGCTATTACAGAGGTAGGTGTGTCTCTCACATAGCAACTTCACCTGCCATAATGTTAATTCTTTTGTAGACAAAGTTTGCCCTTTCCCAGACAGTATTTCTCATATTACTGTTTTTAATTATCATCTCGGTGCTTTTGTAGCAAGAAATGCTCCAGTAATGTTTTCTAGTGCTTTAGAAATAGGCTGCAGCTCAGCCCATGTGTCTGCATGAAGCAGCAAATAAGATGTCTTTTGTTGTTTTGCCACAGTTGTCCTTTCTTTCTCAAGGGTGTGATTTTGTTCTGTAAGTGACAGCTCTGCTGCCGCTTTGGAATGGGAGGGGTATTTAACAAAACAGGAGCCCGGCTGCATTCATACATGAAACAGAGGAAAAGTTCCTGAGCACAGGCCAAACTTGGCTTCAGATGAGAAGAGGTGACTGATGCCCCAGGTCTCTGATATTAGTTGTGTGAGAGTTCTAGATTAGGACAGAATTAGCTGTTAAATAGCAGGAATACTAATATCCTTTTTCTTTTCTTTTTTTCTTATAGAATGACACAGTAGAGGTACTGGCAAACACAGGAGCAGTTCCTGCAGGATTCCGCCTGTCCACACTTTTCCAGCTCTTAGAGGAAGGTAAGGTTTTCTCACAATAACTGCAGTGCAGGTTTTCAAGTGTCTGTGGGGAGTTTCTTACCCTGGTCACTAGCCTGTTGGCCTAAAATCAGTACTGCTTCGTTATAATTGGGTCATCTGTACAGGCTGTATTGAGTCATCAAATAATGTCTAAAAGGCTTTTTTCTGTGTCATCTTCAGTTAAGTTTTAATTTACCTGTGTGAAAGCCTGGCCATGCAGAGGCAATGACAAATTTCCTGATGATTTCAAAGATTTTCCTCTTTGGAACATACTTCCTCTTTAAAACTGTTTCAAATCAATAGCTCTTTTTTGTTAATTAAAGTACCATACTTCTGTAATTAAATACTGCAGAATACTTACAAATATTAAAAGTACCCTTTTTAAGGAGTGCTTGTAGAAAATACCTTCACAATTTTGTTTGGACCAGTCAAATATTCAAATAGACTTTAGCCATATCTGAATTTTGAGTGCCATTCATATAAAATTTTAAGAATTTTAAAATTACTCTTGTAGGCAACTGGTTTCGAGCAAGTTACTTTTTGCAGCCTGAACTTAGTCCATCGCAGCTGGCTTTCAAAGACTTGGTCTGGAACTCTGAAAAAAATACTGTGAGTATTACTGGTAAAAAAGCTGTGATGCTTTTGGTTTGGGAGAAGTGGCAGGATCTCTAGATGTGAATTGCTGCCAGTATTTCATATTGGTGGGTAAATATTGCTGTGAAACAGCTGATGGATTTTGATGTCAAACCAGACTCCTTAGGCAGTAGGTGTTACCACATCCTGCTCTCTAATAGGCAAAACATGAGTGCAAATTGTCATGCTGGGTGTTTTAAGAGTCACGTTTCATCTTAAGTTTGTGGGTTCCTTGCCTGTCTGGGGTGAAGCAGGTCTGCATTTTTTTTAAACCGTGAACCTGTGAAATCACCAATTTAATTTGGCATCTTTCAGTTTGGCTAATGATTGTGTCTGCCTTTGCACCGCACCATTTTTAGAATATTTATTTCTTCTCAAACTTTGATAGGACCTTTGGTCACATTAACATATTTGTAGAAATTTCCTTAGAAGAGAGCTAAAGGCTTATGTGGAAATCCTGCTGCTGCTAATACTACACAAGCTTTGTGGTTAGAAGAACCCTGTCTGGTGAATGCTGCACTTGTCCATCACAGTAAACAAACACAAAGTGAACCACATGCAGGAGAAACCTGTAGATTTAATCCTTCTTCTGTTGTCTGTGTTTCAGATCTCTCCCAGACCAACTCGAGTATCCCTGATTGTAACTTTATGCAGCTGTAAAATGATTCCTCTCCCAAGACCCAGTATACAGGTTCTCAGCAGACATGTTCGGCTCTGTCTCTTCGATGGCAACCGGGTGAGTTGTCTGGCTATCAAAAGAGTCCTGAGGAGGTGTGGATCTTTCAGGATCCTTCATGATCTGGTTCCTCTGGTAGCAGCCCCTCTGGTTGTGTCACTCACAGGCGTACACACACACACAAAATCTCCCTGCCCAGCTGCTTCCCTTACTCTCCAATGAGCCTGGCCTCACCTGGGATCACACATTGACTCTCGCTTGCTGTCCCCGCAGACAAGCAGTCCCCAGTGACCTGCGGTCTGGCTGCTTGCTGGCACCCAGATGCACACGCACACACATGTTCAGAACAGAATAGAGCCCATTCACCGAAAAAAACAATTATAAATGGAGCTGAATGAGAAAACAGGACAGACTGCATTGATCAGGTGCCAGGCGAGGCCAGACACGAGTACTTAGCCCTGTTTTCCCACCCTTGTTACTCCACAAAGCACGTTGATCCCTCCCTTTTTCTGCCTTCCGTTTCTCCCCGAATGTCCTGTATTAAGTTATGTCACGTGCAGTTGTAAAACGCCCTTCCCCTGCATCCCTGAGCAGTGACCCCTGTCAGTCTGGAAGGTGATCCAGCAAGCTGCTCCCTGTGACTCAGGGCACAGGGCGCCCCACCCAGCCCCGAGGCTCATAGCTGGCCTCCACAGCCCTGGGAGGGGCTGGGGCGGGAGCTCCCGTGC
>NW_009704382.1:5763-17315 GCF_000703405.1 Apaloderma vittatum
AGTCCATAATTTCAGTTGCCCCACCTGCCGCACCTGCCGTTGTCCCTCTCTGCTCCTTTGGTAGTGGAGATGAGCCTTTTCCAGGCTGATGCCTCTCCCATGATGGGCTTGGGAGTAGCTTGGTTGAGGTCATATTCAGACCCTCCCACCTGCCATTGATCCTCTGTGCAACTTTGTGCATATGTGTAGAGCAGCTTTTCATAAGAGAATCTAACTTGCGCTTCACCGAATGCTTTTGAGGGCAAAGGGGCTGTTACTGGTGTAGATGAAGTGAGGGTAGTTGTGGCTTCAGAGAAAACTTCCTCTGTGGTCCTTTGAAACCATCTAATAAAGTTGAAGAGAAGGAATAATTTTATTTTTGTTGTCTGCAGTGCTGGATTAATCTGGGATAGTACTGCATTTTCTTACAGCTGCATAGCCTTCCAGAAGAAAACTTGTATTTTTTTCACCACTGCTGTGCTTTAGGTGCTGAGTAACATTCACACCGTGAGAGCTACGTGGCAATCTAAAAATCCTCAGTTGTGGACCTTTTCTCCCAGGGTAGGTGCCTCGCTCAGGGAGTGACATGGCCAGTCACCCTCTGTTTTCAGCTTCTTAGACACATCTATTACCTCTGGTATTCGTGTTGAAAGAAAACGTAGTGCAACCTAAATGAACATGCAGAAGAGAAAAGACTTGCTGAAGTGCAAGTGTTTTATGGCAACATAAAGAATAAGGGGAGCAAAGTTTCAACTGAAATTGGTTCTCTACATCTTTTATACACAATGGAATTGGGTCTGAGAACTTAGGTGAATGGTTGATGTGTTTGATGGCCTTGCAAAATCAGAGGTTTTCTTCTCATGGATACATTCACTTTTCTTTCTTTTTTCTCCCCTCTCTCTGTGTTAGGTGACGGGCATTTTACCCAGCTTGCTCGACGGTGACTGTTTTGTCAGGTCCAACTCTCTGTCATCAGACATAGGCATATTATTTGAGCTTGGCATCACTTATATTCGCAATGTAAGTGTGTAAAGTTGCAGCATAGATGGTTCTAAGCACAAGTGTATGAAGTGAACCAGCTGTTCCATGTTGTGTTAAGCTGCAGCATCCCAGCAGCAAACTGAGAGATCCAAAGAGAACTTTAGCTGAGCTTTTCCTAGCTTACTCTAAGATTGTTTTCCTTTTGGCTTTTGAGAGGGAGGAGAGAGATGCTCGTTTTGAGCTTCTGGTTCTGGTCAGTATTTAGAGAATAAAGGACTTTCTGACTAGTGAGCATGACACTGAAATAATTTCTGTTAGTCTGCTGAAGATCTCATGTAAAGAGATCACAAATCCCATGAGTAAATGTTTTTCCCTCCTCCTTTCTGCCCTGCATTCTTTAAAGCACCAGTGCAGGTTTGAGGGTTTTTACCTTTTGTAATTTGTGTGTTTCTTCTTTTTCAGGAGCTTGATATAATTAGGCTTCCCTTAAACGTGTAGTTCTTGGCTTTGTAAATCCTCTTCTCTTAAACATGGTCAAGGATGATCAATTTCAGCATAATGGTGTGTGCTGTTTGGTAAACATCTTCCAACACCTGCAAGTGCAACATAGTCAGTGTTTGCCTACCACAAATCCGTACCTTTTACCATTTTTACATGATTACTCTAAATAATTGTTTGTGGTTCAGTTGCTCATTCTGGTTTAGCTGCTCAAATTATATACATTTCTCTTTTTTTTCTAGTTAACAGGTGAAAGAGGAGAGCTAAGCTGTGGCTGGACGTTTCTGAAGCTTTTTACTTCTAATGGAATGCCTGTTCCTTCTAAGTAAGTTTATTAGATTTTTCTTCTCAGTATATATTTACAGATGTAAGATTGTATGTTTAAAAATATTCTTCAGTGGAATTTTAAAACTGTGGAAATGTCTGAGTTAATAGGAAGTTATTTAAAGTTCTGTTTTATAAAATAGAACCACTACCTAAATTGAAGGACATGTCCTTTTTAATTCTGGCCTCTTCTTTAAGCTGTGTCTCTCTCCCCCATGTCAAAATTGGGAGATTGGTTTCTGAGACTTGGAAGCGGGTAAGAGTTGATGTGAATGGATCTCTTACCACAGTTGCTTGGAGAGTGTGAACAACTGTATGTTTTACAGCTGATTTATGATAATGTGGTGTGTCCCACAATCTTAAATAATAATAAAATGTATATATTTCTATTTTATTAAATATATAAAATTTTAAACTTAAGCAATAACTCCTCAAAAACATTTTAGTGAAACAATTGCTAAATTTCATATATGAGGAATATTGGAGTCGTGGAAAAGAATCAGTGTTACCAACTTTCTTTAAAGTAATTACCTAGTTTCCCTATATAATTCAAGTTCTAAATTTATCATTTGAGGTTTGGTTACTTAATAAGTATGCACAGTCCTTTAATATAAAATATTAGTCATAACCTCAAGCGCCGTGTCAGTTTTTGTTTGAGGTAACAGGTTTTTCTTTCTCAGAGTGATTGTGAAAACATATATACTTCCATGTTTTTAGCTGTGCTGCTCTTCTTTCGCAGGACATACGAGCTGCTCTTAAATGGTGGTACTCCCTGTGAGAGAGGTGTTGAGGTGGACCCATCAATATCGAGAGGAGGTGTGGTTTCTCTTAAACATTGTAGTGTGTACCAAGTGATACAGTAAATGCTCTACCATTATGGTCTCAGCAAAGCATCTCCTGCAAAACGTATATGTCCATTCTTGTAATATAATTCTTAATGTTCTTTCAAAATGACTGATTTCATGCTGGATATTTATTTCTTAAGCAGGCAGTGGTGTTTTTCATCAGTTTCTCACACTCAAGAAACAGCCTGTGCTTGTACTGAAACTGAGGTCATTAAGTACGCAGTCAAAAGAGATCCTGAAGTAAGTATTCACTTGTGCTGCCATGGAATGAAAAAAATACTTCAGATAGCCTAGACTGGTCCCAGAGATCGGACGTGGTCCCCTTTCCTGGAACACTGGAAAAATCTGAGGGTCGTGTCATCTGCATATTGTGCTTGAACTCTGTTTGACACTTAGAGCTGTTTTGATGAAAACAAACAAAAAGTCTTTTAAGTTTAGATAAGATCGTGAACTGCAACAGTGGGAATCTGGCTGTTGCAGCTTTATCAATGTACACCTTCAAAAGTTGTGACAGATTCATGGAGACGCCAATACGAGCTAAGAACTGTCTCTGTGAAGCTGTCATTACCCTCAGGTTTTGGCAAGCAATGATTTGTAGGCACAGTTTTCAATAAAAATCTCAGCTGCACGTTCTTTATTTTCCCAACAGTTTCCTACCAGAAACATTAATTGGCAGTATGTGCTACATCCACCTCTTGATATTTTATCGACAAATACTTGGTGATGCACTCCTGAAAGACAGAATAAGCACGCAGAGCACAGGTAAGAATTGCCGTTGAGGAGAAGGACTCAGCAATGGAGACGTGTTGGAGAAAGGTCGGGTTCCTAAAGAGGATTACTCTCTGGAGTCTCCCATTTGTAAGAGAAAGCAGGCGGCTGCCGGAACAACTTCCTGATACAGGGTACACTTAGAATTTTGTTCTGGCACCTACCGACCGCCTCACAAGGTTACAAAGTCGTGCTCCCTGCGCAGAGGATTTCAGTGCTGAAACTTTCAGTCTGCAGGTGTTGTGAGGACAAACAGAAAACTGTTGTCCCTGCTGATAAAAGACAACAGCCTCTCGCTGTGAACGCCACTGCTCGGGGTGTTTGCATTTCCAACTAGTAATGTTTCAACTCTCATCTAAGTAATTACTAAACTTTTTGGGCAATACAGCAGAGAGAGACAGAAGTGGAAGAGTTCTGGGTTTAGAATGCAGTAACTTGCTCTGATTTTGCAACTCTATCTTATTCCTTCCACATCTTTCCTTCAGAACTGTAATAGATTATAGTTTTCTCCACTTTAAATCAATTTGAAATTACATTTCTTAACTGTGCTACAGGTGAATTCATATTGGTACTGAAAAGTGATTTTCTTGTGTTTTCTCCCATCTCTTCTCCAGACTGAATTAGGTATCATCTGTTGCTATTGCAAATAAATCTGCTTGGGCGCTTACTAACACTTTTAACTTAAAATCGTTAGCCATACTTAGGCATCTGAATTACAGGTTCATCTTTCAAAATTGCTCAGAACTTAACTCCCTTCCTGATTTTCTTGAACTTTAATATACATTCTGTGTAAGCTGATTTCAGTATCTGAAAGTCAGACCCTTTGATTAATTAATCTTTCATTTACTAAACTTTCTGCAGAGAAATTAAAACAGTTTTTAAAGGCCAGTTCAGAACTGCTGTACTTACTTCATCTGTATAAACATAGGACAAGAGATCAGGCTGACGACTTCCACTGGAGTTAAATTCCATCCATTTGGATTCAGATTTCATTTGAAAAGATTTAAAGGCTTTACACCCCAGCCCTTCAGAAGTTGTTCTGGTAGCCGTTTTCTACTTTTTTCTGGTGTAACAAAAGAAGATTTCTCTTACTTCAAAATTAACTATCACTCTAGAATTAGGAAACTTAAAATGCCTGTTGTATTTCACAGCAACAGTCGGTTCTGGCTTGCTCCCATGAAATGTGTTATTAGTAAATGGCTAATGTTTAGTTACTAAAGGTGAAGGACCAACAGTGTCCATTAAATATTTAAAATCACAAGAGAAAGAAAACATTTCAACCAGAATTCCTCTGTATGTTCCTTGTACCATTCTGGTAATCTTATCCACAACCTCATTAACTAAAATAAAGGCAGGACCACTATGCCACTGGGGCTTCTTAACCGAGAGCTTTTACTGCCACCAGTCACAGGGACGCAGCTCTGCCCTGCCTGGTTTAGATACAGCGTGTTCAGCTCAGAGAGGAGACCCTGCCGTTACCCGAAAGGCATGCAGGGGACCTATGCAGTTTGCTGATGTGCCCCATTCGGTAAATTTTCTGTGCGTTTGTTACCCGGTTATCTTAAAATCGCACACAACACAAACCAGATTAAGGAAGAATAGAAGGCTGTTTATTCAAAACATCCAAACCAGGCAGCGCAATTTCAGATGTTTATAAGAAAAGACAGCTGCAGAAAACACCTCAGCCTACCCTTAGGTTAAGTCAGGAGCGTATCTTGCTTGCAGGCTTCTAATAAACCGGCAGTTGGTTTCTGGGTGTCTCTTCTCTCAGGTTAACCGTGTCTCAGCCCTTGAGTTTGCTACAGTCAGAGAATGCAGTTGTTAGAGAGCTGCTGCTGCTCTGGGGTACTATTACAGCTTGTTTTCCCTTTGAAATAAGCTGAGAGGAGGGGATGTGCTGAATACTTTGCTGTGTTGATGCCTGGAAACCATCTTGGTTCTTCCTTAATCTTGAATGTGTTTTGTTTCCTGTTTCAGATTTAATCTGTCATCCTATTTTAGCAACTTTCCCTCAACTCATGGATCAGCCAGATCTGATGGATGCACTTCGGGTACGTTATCTACGTAGCATTCAGTTGCATCTGCTGTGACAGGACCTCCAGATAGTTTGCAAATTTTGAGCCTGTGAAAAGATAAATGGAAAAGCCAAACAGCAGAGCAGTTTTCTAACTGTTCCATGTAAGTGCAGATCTCTTATGTCTCAGTGCCTTCACAATTGCAAGAGAACGCTCGAGTACATTCAAAGGGATGCAAAGACATGAATTGGCTGGTTTGAACACTGCTGGCCACGTAGCCACAGCAAGAGTGCTGAGGGGGATGAGCTGTCAGAATGTTTGTCTGGCTTCTAGGACCGTGCTGCTTTCATGACAGATAGGAGCTGATTTGGCTTCTGACTGGCAGGACAGTGCTCACCATATTTACACCGCAGTCCCACACAGGTGTCCTAGTACCAGCCAACAACAGCTGAGTTATTTCTGCCTGAAGGACACTGCTGTTAGAAGCTGCCTGCCCTTGGGGCTGGGATCCGTTTCCCCGCCCTTGTAGGGTAGAAGAAAATCAACCAAAAGCAGATCCCCTTGATTAAGTTTGCGTGGTTCTGAAATAGTTTCAAATCTCCAAATCCTTGCATCTGTAAAATTTGGTGCAGTGGCTTTTTGCGTGAATCAACTAAACTGGCACAAGGGAGGAATGGGGAACATGTGGGAGGTGGAACTGCAACAGGAGCTTAAACTGCTGTGGGAATGTAACAAGACATTTTTGCAGCTAAAAATGGAATTGCTTGAGATCTCCACAATCTCAGTCTGATTTCACATTTCATTTCATTTTAGAGTGCTTGGGCAGACAGAGAAAGAACATTGAAGAGATATGAGAAGGTAATAAATTACAGGTTTTTCGCTGACATGTATTCAGTCTAATTTGAACTAGAAGCTGTCAGTGTTATTTCTCATTAACTTTTCCCCTCACCACATATTTATTTAGAAAATAGATATGTAGATATGCTAAATGCAGTTCTTAACATTTCTTACCCATAACAGCAAACAAGGAGAAAGAATATGAAATTAACCTGTAACTTTTTAACTCAGTGTTTGTATAGGGTTGTTGATGGGGAAGCTACTATAGATTCATACCCAAAGCGCAGCTCCCTTGCATGATGAGCTTTTAACACTTGACTGGTAAAAACTTTCAACTGGTACAAAAGGGGCCATGTGTGTCCATGAAATAATCTTTCCCGCTTCAACCTCTGAGCTCTGGTCCTCCCACAGTCTGCCTAGAAAAAGGGCCCCAAAGTCTGCAAATCTCCCTATTTCCAATAGTTGTCATCTCCCGTTTTGGCACGTGAACTGAACTGGCCGTGTCACCAGGCTTACCTGTACCTTCTCCTACCCTCTGCACAAAGAGAAGCTGTAGATAACAGACAGAAGCTGTAGATAACAGACAGAAGCTGTAGATAAGAGACAGGCATTAGCTCTCGATCCACAACACTTCGCTTCTTGGGAGCAGCAGCAGGATATTTCATTCATCGTGCGTGCTACTGAACAGATACCCATGGAGATCTTTGCGTTTATGCAAACAAAACTAAACGCTGTTGAGTCAGAATTAGTTTTTCAAGGCCACTCATCCAAAATGAGAGCTGATCAGCTCAAAGAATTAGTAACTCCTTGGTATCCCAGAAGCATCCAGTTTTACCTGATTTATCAGGTGCCACTCCCACAGTAGGATTGCTGCCTGGCGATTTATTACTCCTCGCTCAGCTGCTCAATCTCCTGCTGAGATGTGAACTGTTCAATGCACTCACGTTTCTGGAGGAGTCTCGGTGGTCAGTGAGTTTTCCAGGAGGCAGTGCTCTCTGTGTGTTCTTGCACGAAGGAGTTTTTTGTGTGTCTCTGGAAAATGAGGCATCCAAATCTTGCCTAGTTAAAGCGGTCTAGATCTTCCAGTGTTTGACCAGGCTGATTCCTAGTCTCTGGGTTTTGTAAACTGGTCTTTACAGAGGAGAGCATAATTCTCGCTACACGCAGAATATCCTGTCAAATTGTGAAATAACAGCACTTACAGTGTGGCCTTACCTCCTGTGAGGAGCCACGTGCTGCAACTCTCCGCCAAGGGCAGCCCAGAAACAAACGGTGTTTGGGCTTCCAAGGTGGGGAGGACTTGATATTTCCCTGGCAGCCATGACAAACAGTCTTGATCTGAACTGGCAGACGCTGTGGGTGACAGCTGTCACACGCTGGTGTTAGGAAGAAGCATAAATACTCCATGAGCAAAGGGCTCTTGGTGGGCGTTATACAGATTGCCCTTTTGTAGTAACACCAGTGGGATTTGGCTGCGTATCGCTGCTCTTGGTTGTTTGGAAGAGCAGGTGGGCTGTAGAGCAGATTTGCTGAGCTATAGTTCCTGTAGTGTAGTTCTCGATAGTGAGTGTGAGGCTTGTCTGAGCTAACTGATGTTTGTTTAGGAAGGTCACGTCTCCTCCCGTTGTTATCCTGGGAACCAGGGGTTGGCTGAATGTTTTCTTGTCTGTTTTTTTGTTTGTTTGGTTTTTTTTCCTGTGTACGTGCCCTACTATAGAAGTGCTTGGCAATACCACATGTTTGCACTGAAGTGTTTCCAAATTTTCTTCTCTGCAGAGAGATCGAGAGTTTCTGAAGTCTCTATTTGTCCTGGTGTACCATGACTCCGTCTTCCCTCTCCTCCAGTCCACTTTCCTCCCCAGCTACAAGTGGGCTGAGGAAGAGTCTGAAGCATCACGCTGGAAGGCGATTGCTGACTTTTTGAAAAAGAGCCAAGAGAATGATGGTGCACTTCAGTATCTCCTGTCAGCAGAAAACACTCACAAAGCTTTTGATATCTCAGAGCTGGCTTATGATTTCTTAGGTGAAGTGAGGACAGACAGTCCTGGGGCATGAATGGATTATAGAAGAACAATTCGGGCTATATAAGAATGGGATAACAATATAAATAAATTCTTACCAAAGAGAAACTGTGATGAATATTTTAATATGTCTAACATTTTGAGAGACACTAAAATTATCAGTTTAACTAATGGGAATGATATTTTAAATTTTTGGCTTTGCAATGTTAGATAAGGCTGTGGTTGTCTGTTACTACATGTACCTGTTGTAGTGACATCGAGTGTCGTATTTTTGCCCAAGTGGAGCCAGTGTGGAGGCAGCATTCTTCTCCCTTTTGTGCAGCTTCCAATTAATTTTCAATTTTGTTTGAATCAAAGTGAACAAGAGAGTCTTTGTCCCAGTACCCCAGTAGACTGGTACCAGGCAAAAAAAATAGCAATGATCTTTAAGAATGCTGCTAAGCAAGGACAGCCAGGTTAGGAAAAAAAAAAATCATCTCCTGCCCAATCAGTGGACAGTAGGTTGCTCTGTATTTAGACTGTTTTACTGTGTTTTTTTCCCACTCAGGAAAAGGTTGGGTTTTATAGGAATGTGCTTAACCCACCTAATATAAACAAAAGCTAGTGAGGATTCAGGGCACGACGCATTTCCTCTGTGCACGGCTGTGCCACACGGCAGCTCCCTCTGTGCTGGGGGCAGGCTCATGAGCTGTGGGATGTTGCTTGCAGCGACCGGGATGTTAAAGGCTTCTTTCCCCTGAGCCCTTTGTACCCACAGACTGTATTTGCTGCCCGCTCCTGCCAGGAAGTTCCTAATCCAATTTCGGGGCTGGACTGTCTGGATGCTTTCCGCACAGCGATGTTGCCACCCTGTCCAATGAGGTAGGCAGGCACTGAGTCGCACGTAGATTTACGTCTGAACCAGGCACTAGTGTCTGGTGTGAAATGTTTTAAAACGTGATCTTTCAAAGAGCACAGCACATTTCCTGGAGCCTGAAGCCAGCTCCCACTGACAGCATTTGTAAATTGGAGCCTCCAGAAATGCCACCAAACACAGAAATGCCACCTCTCCCCTTGCTGCGGAGTATTGCCCAAGTCAAGAGAGGACAGAATGACTTCACTAGGCCATGAGGCAGAGATGCCACTTTCAACCTTTCATCCTGCCAGTTATCTGACAGTTACGGCAGTGGGAGGCAGAGTCCTCTGGAAAAAACAGTGCAAGCCTGTCGAATCCAAAGCACATCTGCCAGGAGGGAGAAATCGAAGCTGTCCCGGAAGCTGTCCTTCAGACCTTTCTGGACACTTAGGAGCATTCAGGCAAACCCTCCTGTCTTTTAATGCTATGCTGAATTGTCTGTAAAAAAAAAACTGGTTAGCTCCAAGTTGTTTTTGAAGGCTGGACATGCCCAGTGGGCGTGGAGGAGTCCGATGTGAACATAGAGCAGAAACCTGAACAGAAAGGCAAGGAGGTAACAAAAGTGGAAGGGAAAATATGTCAGGCTTTTAAGAGTGCTGAGGACAAAAACTGATTGCAGGAAATGTTTCTGCCCCACTGTGGTAAAAGATTTATTCACTAGTTTTTGCTCTTTAGCAAAGTTAGTTCAATGTTAAAGACATGGAATTGATTGTGTGCCAGTGGCGGGGCCAGGGTCCCATTGCTCTCCTGTACTGGTGTTGGCAGCAGGGCGTGTGAACCCTGAGCAATAACCAGAGTTCAGCTCAGCACTCCTTCAGCTGGAGGAAGCGACGTGGTGCCAGTTTGGGCTGGTTTCTGCGATTACGTCTCTGCGGGTGTGTCAGTTAAAACCCCAGACAGGAGTGGTGCAGCGCAGGCAAATGTGAGCGGAGCAGAGACGGAGCGGTTGTGGCATCAGCTGAGAAGAGATGGCCTCGGTGGGTCCCCCTGCAGCCTCCACACAGCCTGCCTTGCCCTCCGGACTTGCCGTCTTCAAAACCGTCCCCTACGCATTCATCCTACCCGAGATAGTGAGTATGCCGGGCTCTGCTGCGTTACCGCACCCTGCTAAGGGCTCTAGTGAATCTAAAAAACTGGGAGCAGCCCCCAAAATGATCCTGAGGACTGTGTTAATGGGAAATATCGTGTCTTCTTTCAGTTTAAGCTGAATGCACAAAGGTGGTCTTCACAACGCGTTGTTTTGAAACACCTGGAGGACAAGATACCCTCCAGCTCCAGCCCAGAGCCTGTGCAAGGGGCACCAGCTGCCATGGCGCTGGGAGATGCTGAAGCACTCACAGTGCCTCCAGGGCAGAAGCAGTTCTAGTTACTGCATAGAAATTGCTTGGAAAAATCAAAGGAATTTCACTCTCTGTATTAAATCGTTCCAGGGGCTGGAATGCAATTGAGTGTCTTGTAATGTGTGGCATTCCATGAATCCTTCAATTGCTTATGAGTCCAGAGGGCATCTGGGTGGACTGGCTGAAATAACCGCTGGTGTACTTTGACATGACACAGTGCCAGTGCCCCACACCGCCCACAGCCAAAGGCACAATCACTGTGGCTGGGCTTTGCTGAGAGCTGCCCGTGTGACTGTAAATCAGGGGGAGGGTCATCTGCCAGCGCTGGAACGGCACAGGGTGACATGAGCTTATCCGGATCACCCATATACTGTGTGCAGTAAATACTTGAGCTGAATCCCGCATAAGCGACTCACTCTGGGCTGGTGCGTGCAGTCAGGAGGAGACTTCCTCATGCCACGATTTCAAGCCCAGGAGATTAACACGCAGGCAGGGCTGGGCTGCTGCAACCATATGCCAGATAAAAGTAGATTTTCTGGCTTCTCCGCCAAAGCCCTTGGAGGGAGATGTTTCTTTGCGTTGAACACAGCAGCAAACCTTTCCCTTTTGTCAGAAATGTTTTGCGATGTTTCCTAAGAGCATTTAAGGAAACTCGTGCCGGCTTGTGGTGCTGCTGTCATGCCGGGGTGCTCCAGGAGGCTGGTCCATGCTGCCCAAAGGCACAGGGCTTCCAGCAGCTGGCTGAGAAGGGATGCAGGGAGGAGAAGGGCCTTTCTCCATCCCATGCTTATTGGAGATGCCTGTGTTTGTCCCCGGCAGCTCTGCGGGACCTGGGTGTGGATCCTTGTTGCTGCTACTTCTGTTGCCTTCCCGCTGCTGCAGGGATGGGTGATGTACGTGTCCCTCAGCTCCTGCCTCATCTCCCTGCTGCTCCTCTTGGGCTACCTCTTCAGCTTTCACAAAAACAGCGAGAACTGGAAAGTGCTGGTAAGGAGGGGTCGGGACAGCGGCAGATGGCGGCAGCCGGGGGGTGGCGCCCAGACTGACCC
>NW_009704382.1:17346-28813 GCF_000703405.1 Apaloderma vittatum
GGGGCCACATGACTACCGTGGCCAGTGATGGGTTAGCCGGCCAGCTGCCGACCCTTCTGCAAACAACCAGCCCTTTCTGCTCATTTTGCCTTGATCAGAAATGCTGAGGGCGCTGTGTGGGCAAAGGGGAGGGTTCAGCGTGGCAAGAGTGTTTGGTCTCAGCCTCCCTCTGGGTGTGTGCATCCCACTTGAGCACTTGGACATGCAGAAGATAAACCTCTTCCTCAGGGCAAGTCAAAAAAAGACGGTCCTGGGCAGGCTCTCATCCTCGCTGCTCCCTTGTTTTGCAGGACAGCTTGTACCATGGCGCCACGGCCATTCTGTACATGAGCGCCGCTGTCTTGCAAGCCAACGCAACAATTCGCTCTGAGTTTGAGACCACCTCGCTTTACTACCAGCTCAACACCGCCGCATCGGTGAGTCGGTGTAGAAAACCCCAGGGCAGGCCAAAGTGCCCACTATTTCCCTTGGGGAGATGCCAGAGCAAATATTAAAGCGACAGCAGAGCCATCTCAAGCCCAGCAGCATCACCCTGGTCAGAGCTTCAGCTCCCTCAACTCTGTTGCATTGTGTGCCCAGCATGGACTTCTTGAGGTCCAGCAGCTCACAGACAACCTTGTGTGGCGGCTTCTGGCAAGTGGGGGAGGCTTTGCCTCTTTGAGAGGGAGAGCTCAAGGCTGGGAGGTTTTCCTAGGTTGAGAACACCGAAAGGAGATGGGGTTAGATTCTCCAGCTAAATCCACCTTTTGCTCTTCTTCCTTTTGTGCAGTTCTTTGCCTTCGTCACGACTTTCCTGTACATCCTTCACGCCTTCAGCATCTACTACCAGTGAGCTTGGCAGTGCTGGCTTCACCTCTGCAGGAAGAGAGCTTTCCCGGCACGAGGGATGCAGCTGTCTGTCACCAAGGTGGCCCTGTCGCCACCCAGTGGGGACAGCGGCTGCTTTTTCACTTCATGGAAGGAGGCATTTTTGTACAGTGGTGCCGTGGTGGTGTGCTCTTGGGGACATTTTGTGCCTTGCCCATGGCCTACACAAGGCGAGGGACTGAGTGCAGGCTCCAAGCCAGCCTCCCACGTCGGTGTTCCACCAAGGAAAAGAAAATAAAAGAAAATCGCTGTTTCTTCAGCAAATTATTTCCTTTCTTATTTTCCTTTCTCTGGTTCAGCTAAATCACTCTCCAACACGTAAATCTGTAACAATAATATGACACTGTGTTCCTTGACTTTAAGGCAATTTCATTTGGTATACGGAGTACTAGAATAAAGCATCAACTAACAGTGCCTGACCAAATCGATTTCGACCACTACACGAGCTATGTTCATTGAACAAGCTGATTTTACTCTGTGAAATTACTTCCTTTCAAAAACCAGAAAACATTCACAGACTTAGAAAGCTACAATGGACTTTTAAAAGAAGTAAATCACAGATCTCCTAACAAACCTGTAGACACAGTATAAAACTACAGCATGAAAAGACTTATTACTAGAGTCATTTACAGTAGTTCTTCTCCGGTGTCTAACTGCCGTTACAAAATGCAGAGCTCAGTCACTGGCAGTGCCATCACCTAGCACTGGCATTACAGGCGTCCCTCCTCTCTGCATCTCCAGCGCCGCAGTGACTGGCAGAGGGAGCTGCCTCCTCTCCCTGCCCCAGATAAACCTCTGCTCCTGGGATAGCGTTGACCCGCAGTACATCTAAGTAGAGAAGGTAGTCCTGGAGACAAGCTGGCAATGGCAATTCCCGGATAAACCGGTCTGATCGCAGATGTTCACTTGTTAAAACGGACCGGATCTCAAGACGACAAAGATGGGAAAGGGAAGGAATGACAGCTGAAAAATGAAAAACCAAGTCAAACACTGAACAGGACACTTAACTGCAGTTACCTGGCTTAGCTGGATCCCATCTGAACCCCCAGTCTCTGGCAGATAACAAGGCAGAGCTCTCAACAGTGAAGAGCTGTTGCCTGCTAGAATCAACATTTTTGGATTTTCCCTACCCAAGCTAGAAACGTTATCTTATACTTCTAAAAATAAGGCATCAAATAATCATTTTAGCCTTAATCAGAAAGTCTCATCTAACCAGCTTAGAACAGCTACCTGCTTGGGGAGAGAAAAGCTCAGGCTGCCTTACAAGAAATGAAAAAATATAAGTCTAGAAGTAAAACCAGCAACAAAATAACACAAGGGAAAACACTTTTAGGATAAGTACTAATTGACAGCATGGCTCAGCAGGCATATGACGATAGAAGTTCTATCATGTTGCCAAACGACTTAAGGACAAGCACTGCACCAAAAGATACACAAACACGTCTGTAAACGTGCATTCGCTCAAACACAAACCTTCATCTTACAAATCAGCTTACCCTGATACAGAACTCTAGTGCCTCCAAACTCTCCATTTATTTTATTCACAAGGAATCCATAATATTAACTGCAATCACTTCTGTACCTCAGTATAGAAGGGAAAGTATGGCAGATGTGTAACTCCATGGGACCACATGTTTTGCAAGCCTTCAGCTGGAAGCGTGGATGCCCATTCTTGAACTTTTCTGCACAAACCATTTTTAAATTTCCTATGCTCGCTTGCACGACCAGTTTATCTCAGTTTGAGTGCTTGGTATTTCTCAAGCGGGGAAGCCTGCCTCTCAGCACAGCAGCTGTCCTGCTTGCCCTGACTGCTCTTGGCTGAAAGAATGGAAAAGTGAAAACTTTCAAACTTCCTCCCCTGCTTTTTCCTCTCTGCTTTCCATCTTTGGCTTTAGTTACTGGATACTATTACAACACAAATATATTTCCTAATAGCAAAAGAAATGAAGAATGAACTTCATCGTTATTTCCCCAAATAAAATGTTGTTGTTTTGTTTTTCTACTCCAAAAAGGTATCCTAATTAGCTTCAAATATTCCAAAGGAAGTATTATTCAATAATATTAGCACTTAAACATTTTTAAAAAATTATTACAGAGCCCCTAAAGAAGAATTTGCTTGGAAATGAATCACTAGAAGACAACTGAGTGCAATCTTTCACAACATAAGGTGCGGGTCACAGAGCGTTCACTCCTCTTCTGAAGGGTGAACGCAGCGAGCTCTAACGTTCTCCTGCACAATCAATTACTGGTCGACCACATTTTGATTACAGAAGCAATGATATGCAACTAGATTTGTAGGTATTTAACACGATGTTTTACAAGGTTTGCATTTTAATTACTGTCAGATGCTTACAGAACAGCATAGACACTTCATTGGAAACACAAATCAGAGAATACCATCAGTGGGATATTGTCTAGAAAACATAACCAAAAATCTTCCAGGAGGCTGAATGAATCATTTCGGGAAGGCACAGTGCTAATTCACAGTCTCTACCCTTACCTTATAGCACACGCATTAATGTGAAGTGGACAAGATTGCCTAAACTAAACCTGCTCACTCTGAGTGGAGTAATGTAATCAGTAAATTAATCTAAATATGTTTTGCTTGCTTTTTTTGTTTAGGGTAAGTGCTACTTCTGCTGCCCAGTTTGTGGATGAGCAATGCCTACTGATTACTGCACCTCCTTTGCCATCGCGCATCAGCACCCAGCGCTGTTTCCCACTTACAGCCTGGACGGTGGCACACACAGGGGCTTTTTTTCCCTCCTTGTATTGCTTACCAAAACGGCTCTTAGCAGTCCAGGCGAACTTCTCTTTGTAGTCTGAAAGGTCTTGCTCTACAGCTGGAGGGAGTCTCTTCCAGTTTGTGAACTCCAGGATGAAATTAAGGACGTTCTCGCTCACAGAGAAAATCCTACAAAACAAAACACAATAGTGTAAATAGAAGAATGGAAACAACACATAGAAGGCTTCACTATTTACTAACAAATACTTAATAACCTGAAGAGCTATGCAATTTTCCATGACACTTCTCAGCTAGATGCGTAAAATCCCGAAGGTTCATTTGAATGGCAATTTAAATGCTCTAAACACACAAAATTACCAGACTAAAATTTTTTAATACGTTAGCTTTTTACAAGAGATTCATGTCAAAATTATTTTATGTCTTTTCTAGTTTTTATTATTTCATTTTTTGTATTTGACTGAACTTTCACACATTCACCAAAAACCATACAGGAGAGAGATCCGATTGTCTAACTTTATTCCAGAGAATGGTGATTTTACACTTCCCACCAGTAATTAAAATTGTCAGTGCTCTAGACTGACCAGTTTATGATTGATTATACAGTTGTTTTGCACAGGGAGCTAGAGACAGTCAAGGAATCATATATAAAAATGTCCCTTGCTCTCTACTACCCTCCTGTTGTCTTCCAGGACTGAATAGTTAATATTGAAGTGGAGCTTATAATAACATTAGTTTTGTGGATTATGATGTGATACATATTATTGTAAAAAGCAGATATTTAAACAAAGGAATTAGTTGGTTTAAAAACATTTGTGGATTATGGAAGAAAAAAATAAAAAACCATAACATATGACACACGTGGACAGTGAGATTTGTGTAATCACTGAATTGCAATCCTGCAGCATGTTTCCTTCTGCAGTCATGTAGTCTCCTATGAATAAAGGTAAACTACAGATATACCACACCTTAGATATGCTCCTCTAATTACTGTTCAGAAAGCCACAGATGCTCATGATTAACAGAATCTCACTAAGTCCTGATGCATTTAAAACCAGCACTAACAAGTTAACAACAGTATTTTTACAGTATCTGAAATACAAGTCAACATTTAAGTAAACCTTAAAATCCTGCTGCTTTCATAGAGGTAAGTAGTGCATGTAGTGAGTTTATACATCTCACATTATGTTATTAACAGCCAAGATGTACGGTAGTAAAGCCCAAGCATCACCTTCATTGACAAGAAACACAGAAGAAAATACAAATACTTCATAATTTTAAATGTAAGTTTAATTCTGCAGTGCCTAATTAAATATAAAACATTACCAAGCAGTTATCTGTATGTGGAAGAATTAAAAAAAAAAAAAAAAAGCAAGCATCAGACTGGCATTTTTGCCACATTATTTTGCTTAACACAATCTCTAACTGCATCCATTTCCTCTCCTCCAAGCCTTGGCCTGGCTTTCACCTTAAGATTTGTTTTCCATCCCTCCTGACATCTTTTCTTGGTATCTGAAATTCCCCTTACCATTACTGTATTACACACACACACAGAGAATTTACAAATAAATTTGGGGGCTAGTAAGAGAGATTTGATACAAAAATTGTGCAATGGTGCATTTCTCCAGGGTAGTGATAAAGCAGCCTCCATTCTGGCTTTCTTCCTAAAAGAAATTCTTTTTACTGAATCCAGCCATTACTCATGGACAACTTCTTTCAGACTTGCCCTCATCATTCCTGGTAGTGGCAAATGATTATCGAGCACTGTCCTCTGAAAGCATGCGTTAGATAACACTGGCAACAGCTCTACAGATTAGCATACAATATTAAGTAAACAAGATAACGTTATCTGCTTACCAAAACCTGCACATTAAATTCACTGGATTAAAACCAGCCAAGAGGAGGTAAGGCAGCCATTCCTTGTACTCCTTGTGCACCTTAATTGTGTAGCTTATGAACTCCGATAACTGGTCCCCAGAAGGCAGCGAACAGCCCAGCTTCAAGAAGCGTTGAAACAAAGTAAACTTTTCATGGAACAGGCAATATCCCAAATTAATCCCAAGCAAGGTGATTCCATATTTCAGGAAAATATCAATGAAATAAAAAAACCTATAAACAGCACACAAGGAACAGCACAGCCAAGTTATTTATTATGATTGTGGCATGATAGATTGATTTAGATTTTAAAAAAATCTTCCTAAGCCAACCATAAGAACATGCAATCCTATTAATTAACAGCATGCAGCTACTACACACTTTACAAACATACACATTCAAATATATTCAGCAAAGAATATCCCAGCAAAGTTAATTCTGCTCATTTTTTTTAGAAGTTAAATAAAGGCAAATATGAGTATTTTCAAAACACGAGGCAAACTTACTCTTTCTGGAAGACCATACACATGGGTGATCGGCAGCCAAAGTTGAGGCACTCCTGAGCATCTGGGCTGTAGCCTTCTTTAAGTAACATTTCCAGACATTCTCTGTTACCACCATATACTGCTGAATACACAGGGCTCACTTTGCCTTCGCCTTTGTCACAGATCCGATCTGTAATTGGTATTAGCAACTCCAATATCCTGCAAATATTAAACCCCACTATTTACTTTCATTTCAACAGCACTCACTGAGATGCCAAAGCAGAACCATTCTGTGTCATGGCTCACGCCTCTATGCCCTTTCCAGCTAACAAGGGTAGGCAACAAACACCAATTCTTTTGCTACCAGAACTTACTGGTGCTGCTCGCAAGTTGCCTGTTATATATTGCTGCAAAAGCTATGAAGACAGCTTTGACTTAAAGACATTTCTAGTACTGACAACTCTGCTAACCTGTCTTCCCTCTCCAAAAAAAAAGAACAAAACCCAGCTTCCTCAATATCTGCTACAGGCTGCCCTCCACATCAGTTTGAGGAGAGGCATCAACTGATGCACAAACTTTAACAACAGTACAGTTGATGATCTGCTTTTGCCAGGAGTTAAGATCAAGCATCTACTAATAATTTTGCAGGTAGTGTCATCATTAATACATTAGATTTTAAGCACTGTCACACATGTGCAAATGATGGGGTTCCTGAGAGATGCTTCTCCGCAACAGCCTGCTACTCTGGGATTTCTTTCCACTCTTGGCTTCCTGCTGTGAAAACAACTTATATCATTGGGATTGGGGAAAGATACAAATGCATTTCTGGAAGGAATAAAAGAAGAGTTTTGTGGCTTTGATTTTCTGTCTGGTTCAGCCAATTCATTATTTGCATATTACTTCTGCTGCTTAATGGTTAGGACTATAATTCTAATTAGCGGCTGCTTAAGTCACATATAAAGCACATGCTATCGCTCTTTGTATTTCAAAATGTAAAAGTAATTGGGCTACTGAGTGAACTGGTATATGACTCAGCACGGTGGAAAACCCTCTGAACCATTAGGATTCGGATCAGACCCAGGTTAGAGGCCGAATTCAAAACGGTTGTTCACTTTACAGGGATTACTAAGGGACATTTAAGATACGAAAATAATTATGAATTCTAAACCCCAAATCAGGTTGAGAACTCGCTTTTCTTCCTTTTGGATGCGAACTTCTTTACCGACTGGGTTTTCATTACCAGAGCATACACCTGATTGTCTCTCAAATCACCTACTTTGCGTGGCCCATCTCAGCCGCTGCGTGGATCGGCAGCGGAGCAGAAGAGGTTTGGATCTGCCCCGTTCGAGAGCAGCAGCTCCACGCACTCAGTGTGGCCCTCCTGCGCAGCGATCAGCAGTGGAGTGGCTCTGTCCTTCGCTTGGCAGTTTATGTCTGCACCTGACGGGGAAAAAAAGCCAGTACTTTACATCACCACAACAGGACATAAAATAAACAACAAATTAATGCTCATCAGTAATTGGTTTTCACAGCGACACTTCAAAGCAGGTTTTCTACAGCAATGAGGAAACGTTTACTGATTTGTCGCTAACTTTTTAAACACCCAGTGCTTTTATATTAACTCTGTCAAAGAGCAGCAGGGCACGAGATAAAACACGCCAGAGGAAAGGCAATGGGTTGGGTAGTCTTTTGATTGCAATTATTTTTTTTCAGACTCTCCCTGCTTGATAGCTCAGTTAGCACGAGCTCTCTGGTCAGGTGATTGCACCCTCAGTTTTAAAAGTCATGGCAATTAATTTTAATTATAAGGACACATGCACTTAAATATATAAAACATGCTGATTACATGAACGGAACTGTTGCTCTCACTTTATGACTAGAGAGAGATATCTCCACTTAGCCTGAACAATATCCTGTTACAAGAACAACGTCATCAAAATCAGACCCGTGCTGTTGAGGGCTTCTAGAAGACTCTACTGATCCTTAATCTTTTCATAGTTTTGATTTATTATTTCCTAACATCACTTGCTGAAAGCTACATGAAACTACTGAAACAAGAAGTAAGCAATAAAGACAGTTTTGCATACCCATCTGCAACTAGAATTAATTAAAACCACTAAAATTCAAAGTTATGATGTGACAAGTTGATGCAGGTTTAAAAACAACAAAGCTAAAGGAATAATTGTTATTACCATGGGACACAAGCAGTCTTAAACTCTCCAGCTTCCCATACTGAGCAGCAACAAACAAAGGCGTAATTCCAAAGTCATCCTGGCATTCCTTGCTTGCCCCTTTCTCCAGGAGTACTTTCATTATCTCAGTGCATCCCTGAAATAAATATCTTTACTCTTAATCCACAAAAATTGGGGAACTGACATAATTTATTTCTTCCCCCGCCCCAAAATAAGAAATATTTCTTATATTTCTATATTCACTATTCTAAAGATGTACCAAAAAAAATAATGGCAGAAAAAAACCAGACAAGTTTAATTTAATTTTTCACATTTGCCCACTTACATGATATATAAAAATGGAAATTAAATTAGTTTATTAGAACCATTAAGCTAATTTTATTTCTGTTCTAGAAATAAGTCATGCATTTCACTGATGACAAGACACTAAATAGAATTCTTTCTCAAAAGATCTTGTAAGAGATTCACTTCCCAAATACAACATACGAGCTTCTGAGTTCATGCAATATTTATAATATTTAAATAACTACTGTGTCTCAACATCTCAAGTAGTTTCAGATACACTCTCCAGTACATTGCAAGGCCCTCATCATTTAGACAACTTTATGACTGTTAGGGTAGATTAGAAAAAACTACCCAATAAAAAGGCAATGACGTAGGTAAATTATCATTCAGAACACATCAGTTACATGGAAACTACACACACTTACAGGTTACCTGAAAAGAAGCTTGGTGCAAAGAATTCCATCCAGACCAAGAATGAGATCCTTCAACATTTGCTCCATGTTGGAGCAAAAACTTTACAACGTCTGCATGTCTATTTTCAACAGCTTGGAATAGAACAGTCAAAAAAAGAATTAAAAAATATTATTAAATGGATTTGAAGAACTCGTAACACAATAATCATAATTCTTTTAACTTGCCTTATGTAGGCTTACTTGCCTTTCATGTTTACACCTCCAAAACAGTGTTGGAGAATGAAAATTTATCCGCATAGTTTTTTAGTTAGGCTCGTTAAAATTTCACCTATATTGTGCTAATGCAGGTAATAAAAGCAAGTTTCTCTCCTCCCTCTTTCCTATGGAACATGACTCCATGGCAGTTACAACAGCCTCCCCAAGTTGTGAAGCCCAGTGGCTATTCTACAGCAAATTCCCCTAAACTTTTTTTTTTCTTTTTAAAAAATAGGTTTAAAACTCTTTTAACACTTATATAAAATTAATGTATGTGTACATTTCCTGTATGTCAATAGGTTCATTGACAAAGTCTCCTTTAGCATCCTGAGTCATCCTCAAGTGTTTTCCACTGACAATTCTACCAAGACACTTTTCCTGTAAAATAAATGACCTGAGAATAGCTGCCACTATAATGTTTAGCATATTAGATCGCCAGCGGAGCGCCTCCAGCTTGCAGTACCCCGTGTCCAGCACAGAGCTGTGCCATCATCCCACTTCATAGCCTGGATTAACAGACAACAAACGTCCTTTTTAAAAATCTCTTGGATATGCAGCCTGTTCCTTGGCCCTGTGCAGCCTATGCATACACTTAAACTCACTCTTAATTACCATTGTCCAGTGTGCTTTTAAATGATGATTTCCCCGCAAGTGCTAGCTGTCACCAACTGTTTTAATCAAATAAGCTATTTAGTTGCTCAAAAATAAAAAGTGAATAGAATTGCAAATGGAGGTCATGCAGTAGCTACAATGTTTGTTTAGGTACAGAGGTGAGTAAAACAATAAGCATATTTGATCTCTAAGGCCCCTTCCAGCCTAGGCCATTCTATGATTCTATGATTTAATCAGATGATTTAGACTCTGAAGACTCACTGTATCAGAATTGTTAAGCCTTTTCTGTGATAGAAAGAAAAGGTGACACAGAAAAACAATCTAGCTTTACAATTTTGTTTTAAAATATAGAGGATTTATCCATAAATAAAAAGTAATCTCTAGAACCACTCCATTTCCGAGTGTAAAGCCTAGTACTTCGGCTACAAAAATACAAAACGTTCCAGCCAGTGAATGAAGTCTGGCAAGTTCAAGCTCAGCAAATAAGCTTTTCTCCCCCTCTCACCGGTCATACTAAGATTTCAAGAAAGCTTTTGTCACCTAGGAACAGGGGGGTGGTTCCTTCGGTGGTAATTTCATTGGGGTCAACCCCAGCTTCCAGAAGAACACGAACACCTTCCACAGACCCGTGGCGTGCTGAAAGGTGCAGTGCACACAATCCTTCAAATGTCTTGGACTTTATGTAGTCATCTGATGGGGCTACAAACGAGAATAATGGAGGGGGAAAAAAGAGTACAGTTAGCAATAAATTACAAAACAGTTATTTTCTTAAAATAACTGAGTTAAAATTTGAGATGTGTGGCCTACAGCAGATGCACAAACAACTCTTTCAAGAAGGTAAATAAAATCAAATGTCATTCACAGACTACACTGCACCAATTGCTCTTTAGCTAGCTAGTCAGCATCTATGAAACCACATACAAATGTACCAAACAAGTAAGAATACAGTAAAAGAGATCTCTTTAATCTGTATTTTATACAACAGGGTAATTTGGCAGAAAAATTGTACTATTTCACATCATTTTCCTCACCTGCATGTACTAACAGCCTCAGGCATTCACCCGAATGGTGAGCTGCAGCTTCGTGGATTGGCACCCACCCCCTGTTGTCTGGCACATCGATGCTGTATCCCTGCTTGATTAGTTTCCTCAGCATTTTGACATTTCCTTCTCTGGCTGCAAGCCCCACGGCAGAACATCGATCTGAATAGGCTTCTGTGAAATCCATCCTTGCATGTGGCAAACTGCAGGAGGAAGAAAGAGGAGGAGAGGAGAGAGAATCATAGAATTGTTTAGGTTGGAAAAGACTTATAAGGTCTTTTGAAGATCAAGGAAGTTGTGGCAGCCCCCTCCCTGGACATGTTCAAGGTTGGGTTGGACGGGGCCTTGAGCAACCTAGTGTGGTGAGAGGTGTCCCTGCCCACGCTGGGTGCTTGGAACGAGATGGTCTTCAGGGTCCCTCCCGACTCAAACTACTCTCTGATCATCCAGTCCAGCGCTGCCAAGTCCACTACTAAAGGACGTCCCCGAGCACCACATGTTCGCGTCTTCTAAATCCCTCCGGGGGAAGCGACTCCACCGCTTCCCTGGGCAGCCTGTTCCAGTGCTTGACAACTCTCCGGGCGAAGAAATTTCTCCTAATGCCCAACCTAAACCTTCCCTGATGCAGCTCGCGTCCGTCTCCTCCCCTTGTGCTAAGAGATGCCCGTTTCGCTCCGCAGAGCTCTCAGCTCCGTCCGGG
>NW_009704383.1:0-5817 GCF_000703405.1 Apaloderma vittatum
ACAGAGCCATTTTAAAAAAAATGAATGAAACATCAGCCCTAGTGAGCCAATGAAATATTCTTTATCTAATAATAGGTTAGATGGAAGAATTATATGCGCAGGTAAAATTTCCTTCTCTTCATTCCTAGCAGCACTGCAACCATGCACCAGAACATTCAAGGAACAATATTTCTGCAGCAAATATTTCAAATACAGTTAACAGGCCTAACTCCATGAAGCAAATTCTGGTACTATTCATAAGATACCAGCAAAATGAGAGAAAGATCTGGAACTGCCAATTTAGTTGTTGATTTCTAATGGGCAGGTGCCCAAAGGGAGAAACAACAAATCATCATATTCTCTTGCAAAATCATAATGTATGTTATATTTAAAAAATAAACAAACAACCCCCCAAACAAATATAAAAAAACTTAGGTAAGTTACACTTTGCAAACTTTAGTCCTAAATGCCTTGTATGCGATCTACATACATACCTTCACCTCCCTTTACTTTATAAACACATTCAAACTAGCATTCACTTGCTGTTGCGTACAACATACAAAAAAATACAAACTACAACTCCTACTTACTCTCCCTAGTGCCCTTTCAAACCCAGCATGAGCAACAGCTGCCGCTATTTCACTGTAAATTTTATTAACATGGCAGAGGAACATGTCCCTCAAGCATTTCACTCTTTGCTTCTGTGATCTACGCTATACATTAAATTTAATAATTTATCAATGTTGATGAAAGTCCTGACATGTCTAACGATTCCTTCGCAACTATTTACAGCAAATAGAATTGTTATGGTTTTATTAATTTTAAAACAATTTCTTTAATCCAGGCTGTAACAGCACGCGTAGCAGTGCTCTCTAGCAACACCAGTATCACCACCTCTCCACACCTTGTAACGTAGCATATTTGACATAAATACTGTTAATCACATCCTAAATAATGGGGTCAAAAAGAATTTTGGGATATTCACAAATTGGACATTTCTCATGGAAAAAACACCTAGTTTGGTAAACACGTCCATTTGCCTTCCGACTGAAAGCTCATAGAAAAGCTGTTTTTTCTCATTTCAGAATTTTATGAACATCTAGGTTTTAAAGACTACTTTCATAAAAACGTTAAACAACAGTTGTGCATTTTAATTAAGTGTATAACAGAAGTATTTTCTTTTGCAGTGGAATCTCTTTCGTTTCAGCAAAAGAGCACTGGAAATACTAAGATGTACTCTAGCTAGAAAAAAAAAAAATCCCAATTCCTGTTTGGCTTGATGTTCTGGTTATATTTTCTAACCACTGCAGTGGACAAGAGCAGCAAAGGCAATGAACTCTTGTACAGATATAGCTGGAAATGGAAAGGCTGTCGAAATCTATCACATTAATTACTAAATTACTATGCTTTTACGACGTTTTGAAATACATATTTTAATGCTATTTTTTAATTTAATCTTGATTCATGTTCAATGACACATAAAACACAACTAAGTAAATGCAAATCATAAAATAGGATAATTTGCATTTCTTTCTTCAACCCTTAGTACTGGTAAAAGAATCCAAGTGCTATTTGGGGAGGTGATGGTCCAGCATAATTAAGAGCTTTGCAAAAAGGCGGACAAGAATTTCTACTTACCAGTTGTAAAAAAGTATTATCGAGTATTTATAAAGAAACTACTCTTTTCTGTTTGGTCTGGTTTGATTCACATAAACATTTACAACAAATCAAATACATTCAAATAATATCAATTACACTGGGTCCTTTCTATTATTTATGACAGCCCTATTACAGAGATTACTTGAAAGACTACCCATCAAGTTTGAAAGAGACATGCAGGAAGACTGGACATGCAGGAAGAGTATCCAAATATAAGCAAAAAGACTGCAGGTGAAAATGATGGTTTCATCTTCGTCCTTTCATAATCTGTTTTAAAATCAGGATTAGCAACTCTTACAGTTTTTTTGTACAATTAAATTTTAAGTGTGCATACTTATGGTTCTCCGGTGCTTTCCAGACATCCAACTAGAGCATGGGTGTGTATGTAAATATTTATTTTCTTTTTCTCTCACAAGAAAATCACCTTGAGTTTTCTCATCACACTTCTTAATATACAAAAGAATACCTAATAAAGATTTCATTTTTATCCCTTGCTACAATTTCTTGTCTGAAAGCAAAAGGATATTGTTCTGGCAATACAGATGAGACAAAGATAAAAGCACAGACCAAAAAGGATCAAAAAACTGTGCTGAAACAATTTCTGTCTGTATATAGAAGCTTTTGGAACGTGAATTTAAGCTAGAAAGGAAGAAGTATATGGGCAACAGAAGACATGGGAATGCTTGTGAAAAGGTTTTGATCCTTTAAGCAGTCTTGGGATCAGCCCGCTGTCCTGAACCAGTTATAGTGGCAATGACAGCAACACTGGCATGATATGATCCCATGCCTAATCCATCTGGAAATTATAACCATATGACAAGATTAAAGTTATTCATTACATTTACATGGATTAAAAGATTGCCTCACAAAAGTAATGGCTAAAGGTAACCTTGGATAATTAGTTTAGGGTGTGAAGAGAAAGTTTTGGGGTGTTTTCTGTTTGCTTGTATAAACCAAACAACTTGCCCATAAGTCCTTTTTCCAGTATTTCCTAAAGGAAATCCTATTCAGAGGTAGCTATGACATAGCTGTCGTCACAGTTGCATAGAGCATACAAGACTATCTCTTCTTAAGAAGCCTTTATCTCACTAGACATTTTCATATATTTACTTATTATTCAAAATGTATTAGTAAACACTGTACAAAAAGCATGAGATATTTCACTAGAGTTATTTAATACACCACGTAAAAATGCAGAAAAATAATCTCTCTCCACTCCAGGACAAAATGTGTTGTGGATTTTTGAAGAAAAAGAAGCTTGGGAACTCCTGCAACAACAAGAGTCAGTTTGTACCATCCACACAAGATCTTATGCATTACAGAAAGAGAGCTTTCTAAACATGGAGAAATAGGGAATAAAAATAAAATTCCTTACACGTAAAGTTAAAAAGTTTCTGTATCAATCAGCACTCCAATCTAGAAACAGGTATTACAGGAAGGCTTTCTTCTTTCCAATATAAGTTATAAAATAGTAGACTAAAAGGAATTTCTTTTTCCCACAATCATTAACAGTGCTGTGTAATACCAAAGTGCTGAAAATTCCTATCATGACTGAAACAAGACACTGAATTAAAACAGTCCAAGAATCTTTCAAGAAACAATTAAAAAATTAATGTCTAAATAGAAAAAGAACCCAAATTTAAAATGAAAAGTTTCTAAATCAACATGTATGCCTAGATGTTTTTTATACATTCGGGAAGTTAAAAAAATATATATACACCAGTGAAAGCAGCACATTTTCAGATTTTACCTCTTGCAAAAAAAACTAAGAAGCAGTGGTAAGAGTACAACTTGCAAATAAAATGCTGGAGCAACCAGTCATTGCAATTGTAATGTTAAAGTATGGGCCACTGTAGTGGCCAAATCAAGGCTCCATCTAATGATGTTAGGTGTTACACAGCTTGTTAGACTTACTAGTTTATTAGCTACATGTACAGTGATGGCATAAGATTAAAACCTCTAAATTCTTTAATGTGTTGGATCTATTCTGACAAACCCAACCCTCAAACTCTTGGAAAATAATTTTGCCCATTTTAGATGGAATTCAAATGCCAGCTTTCAAGCATTGTGCCAGTATTTCTCCTTAGTCTTGTTTTAGCAACTAGCACACAAGCAGTCTACATCCTGAATGACCTTCAATATTGTAACAAATGGATTCTCAAGAGGTCAGGCCAAATAAACTGGCAAAGCAATGTATTATAACTCACACCAGCATTTAATAGCTGAATATAAAAGTCCTTCCAACTTAGCTCATTAAAAAAGTCACTCTAAGTCAACAATGTAGAAGACTACAATTACTAAGGAGCAGCCCTTATGAAGTATGGATTAGAAACCTATCATTAAACCACCACAATTTCCTTGTACTACTTTGATTTAGAAAAAGAAACACAAAAATAGTTTCTTCTGTTTTTTTTTCCTCATTACTTCAGTAACTCAAAATTGGAAACTACACAAGGCAAAATACAAATTTCAGAGATGTAGATTTCATATTTTAAGTGAAGCTTTCATAGTTATCAGTCACCACTGGAAGTGCATGTGCCCTTAAATACACTAGTAGTATACATATCTGAAATTACATTTTTTTTTCCTTACTTAGGCACATTTTCCTCCTTTTTTTTTTTTTGGTACAACCATAGATTAAGATATCTAAGATATCATGCTAATTTTTTCTAGGTGACTGTCTCAGGAGACAGAAAAGAAACACATCCTGGTTTCACTTTAAGAGCTTACTATATTGCCTACATACAGCTCTGCGTATCTGTTTGTTCACCTTCAAGATATGATGCAGGGTTATTCAAACAAAAAATTAAAATCAGATTAATTCAATTCAGGGTAGTCCATAGGATCAGTTAATTCATCAACTCTTTCTTCAAAACTGAAACTGACTGCACACAAAATTAGAGATACAACGGATGAAAAAGTCGAGTGCAATGCTTTAAAAGTGCCATTTTGTTGACCATGACTGACCTACCTCTTGTATGCTTAGACACATACATTGAATTGGGAACGAAGAATCAGAGAAATGGAACTGATGCTTACTTTTAGTGATAAAGTTGTCAGATAGAAAGCCTGTATGCATTCACTGGATTCTAACCTTCAGTGGGAGAGACCAGGGGAATCAGAAGGCAAGTCTATCCTAAATATTAAGATGGACTTGGGAGTACAGTTTTGGATCAATGCTTCTCATCAACCCTTACTAGGCTTTCATTTGTGATTCAGAGTAATTTTTTTAATCATGTGTGGTTTTTTATTTCTGATAGAAATAGTTGTTTTTCACAACTTTTTGTGTTATTTAGGAAAGCCACTACAAAAAATTTGCAAGTTAAGGAGAGAAGCAAGCAAGAAAGGTAACCTTCACTTACTACAGAAGTTTATACACAGAAAGGTAGAGCATCGTAAGCAAGTCTGAAGGAGAAAAGACAAGGATCACAAGCCATAGGATGAGATCACAGGAATGGGAGCATCAATGACTCAAAGCTAGAAGGGACCTCTGGAAGTCAGTTACAGGGTCAGACCAGATTGTTCAAGGCTTTATCCAGCAAGTTCTTGAAAACATCCAAAGACAGAACCTGTACAACCTCTCTGGGCAACCTGTTCCAATATTTGCTTGACCTCAGCTCCATGAACAAATTTCTCTACGGAAAGGCAAGATCTCTGCTATTAGACCTGTAGCTAGGAAAGTAGTATCGAGATTGCAATAATCCCCATCCTCAGTGGATATTCCAGTTCAGGTTTTGGATTAGATTTACTTGTACTGTGATCAACATTTTCCCAACAGCATAAGACATCTGGTAGAGAATGCTACTCATCGTCTGTTTTTCAGGAATATGGAAATAAGCTGTTGGAAAAAGTGCCCAGATGGAGAAGTCACCCAGATGACAATGAAGGTGACATATGACTTTCATGTACAAAGGCATTAACTGGTTTGAGAAGTCAAAGACAACAGTAATGAGCCAAGGCCAAAGTAATATATTCACCTCACAGAAAGCAAAAACAGGTAAGCAGTCTTAGCAGCAATTTTCATTGCTAAAATACTAACTGTAAAATAAAAGAAGAGATCCTGGCAACAAGTGAATACAAGAAACAAAAGAAGAAAGAGGAAAGTCAGGGACACCAACAGCTGTAGAACCGATAATCATTATTCTCAACACGGATCGAAAGAATATATATATATATATA
>NW_009704384.1:0-16189 GCF_000703405.1 Apaloderma vittatum
AGTTACTTTCTCACTGGAAGCAAAAAACAAACCTAGGGGAACACAGGGATAGGGGAATTGTAACAGTTCTAGATTAAAGAAACTGCATGAAAGACTGGAATCTCAAGCAATAAATTATTCTAGGGGAACACAGGGATAGGGGAATTGTAATAGTTCTAGATTAAAGAAACTGTATGAAAGACTGGAATCTCAAGCAATAAATTATTTTTATGCAACAGTAGGTGAGGGGTTTTTTTAAAAAAAAACCTTGATACGTATTTATCTCATTATTGAAAATAACTCAGAAGAATGCATTTCAACCTTCTGCACTGAAAGTCAGGAGATTACTTGATGATGCTACAATAATGAAGACATTCTCTTGCATTTCACAATTTAAAATTTGCTGTGAAGTTATCAATAACACAGAAAAATCTCCTCTATTAGGTCAAGGGCAACATTTGTTCATCTTACTTAAAGATCATTAAAATACATTCTTAATCATAACATGTAGTTCATTACAAATAAAATTGCCTTTCGTTCAATAAAACTAATTAAATGTAAATGGTATTGTTTACTGCTGTATGGATCTTCTGATATAAATCAGCAAGTCACCATTTATTGAAAATTACAGTGACCTCATTGCTGTTAATAAATTTAATTGATCACACAAGAAGAATACCCCAGAACACGCCAGAAGAACTGTCCACCTCCAGCTCCGAAGCCGTAAGACACCTCACCCAGGCGTCACAATATTTGCTGCTCACACGTCATCGAACGACTCGCTAAAATTTTAATTCTCTGAGCAAGTTAAGTTACACTTGCTGCCTATTGAGACGGCATATCAACAGTCCTCCTAAGGTATGTTTGCCTTTAACAAAACCCCTAAAAAGGCTTTAGTCTCAAAATACAAGGAATTCTGTTCAGGCAAATTTCCACAAGCTTGTAACTTGAGTGTGTTTTCCGAAGTCTCTTAATCCCAAGCCAACTCTCCTGTAAAACAAAGCTTCCCCAGGACAAGAGACATAATCCAGCTCGAGCGATATTTATATAATTCTACGACTCATTTGTGTAGATACATGTCTATTTTGACCATACACATACACACACACATCCTTTTTCATGATTTTAGTGGAGTTACCCATGACACAACACACACGTGCACTTAACAGATGCACACATTCAGCCAAGTCTTTGAGCGCCCTCCTTGCAAGAACTCGCACAGCACATCTGGCCAGACCAGAAAGCATCTCGACAGCAAAAAGGACTTTGCCTTCCAAGGCCAGGCTGTGACCTGGATGAGGGGATAGAAGGCACCCATCAGCATCGCCGATGATACGAAACTGGGAGGGGTGGCTGACATCCAGGCAGGCTGTGCTGCCACCCAATGAGATCCGGACAGGCTGGAGAGCTGGACAAAGGGGAACCTCGTGGAGTTCAATAAGGACTCCCTCCATCTGGGGAGGAATAACACCAGGCACCAGGAGAGATCAGGGGACGTCCTGCTGGGAGGCAGCCCTGTGGAGAAAGCCCCTGGAGTCCCAGTGGGCAGTGAGTGTCCCTGGGACAGCAACGTGCCCTTGTGGCCAAGAGGGCCAGTGAGAGCCTGGGGGGCATCAAGAAAAGTGTGTCCAGCCCCTCTGTTCTGCCCTGGGGAGACCACCCCCAGATTCCTGGGTCCAGTTTGGGGCTCCCCAGTTCCAGAGAGACAGGGACCTACTGGAGAGAGTCCAAGGGAGAGCTACGAGGGGGATCAAGGGACTGAACATCTCTGCTGGGAAGAGAGACTGAGAGACCTGGGGCTGTTCAGCCTGGAAAGGAGACGGCTGAGAGGGGCCCTTATGAATGTAGAGAAATATCTGAGGGGTGGGGGTCAAGGGGAAGGGGACAATCTCTTCTCAGTGGCGCCCAGCAATAGATATAATAGGTTTAAGTTAGAACATGGGAAGTTCCACCTCAACACGAGGAGAAACTCCTTCTCTGTGCGGGTGTGGGAGCCCTGGCCCAGGCTGCCCAGAGAGGGTGTGGAGTCTCCTGCTCTGGAGACTTTCCAACCCCCCTGGACGCGTTCCTGTGGGGCTGCCCTGGGTGACCCTGCTCTGGCAGGGGTTGGGCTGGGGGATCTCTAGAGGTCCCTTCCAACCCCCAACATTCTATGATTCTATAGTAAGCAATTAAAGCAACGGTTCCTGAGGCAAGTGTAAAACCTGGTTGAAAACACTACAGCTGCGATACACTTCTGCGGAGCATGGATCTTGGTGATGAGAACCACTAAGTTGAAAGATCAAAGTCCAGTTCTATCTCACTTCTTTCCAACGTAAAACCAAGAACAGTGGCATAACCAACTCCTTCAGCATTCAGTGGCATATCTATTTATTGCAAAATCGATGACTGTGGTAACAAGTATTTCCAATGCTTACAATAATTTTGACAATCTTTTAGGTAAGAGATATATATGCATGGACTATGCATGCATGATATATATGCATGCATGCATGGAAGATATCTTAAAAGCAAACAGATAAAATGTTTACCCCCAAGGCTGGCAATCTTTGTGTGCAGCTGACAGCAACCTTCAGTTTCCAGTCCGTCTCGCCATCGAGCTGGTCAGTTCGAATGAAACACGAACCTTGAAGTTATAAAGAGACAAAAAGCTATTGTTTTACCTTGAAAATTCAGTTCAGGTTAAAAAAAAAAAAACCAGAGGAGTTAAAGCAATTTGCAACCATTTAAAAATAAATATGCTACATTTCAGAAGATTCAGTATTTCTGTGTGCTTTCTTACAGGAATGCTCCAGGTATCATAATGCCACAAAATTTTGGAAACTGTTAAGAATACATGAAAAAAAAAAAGTTTCAGAACGATATAAAAAGATAAAACTTCACTGGCAGAAGTTGAAAAAATTTTAATTATTTTTCACCTTTTAGAATTGTGTCACTTGTAAAATTCCAACACAACAGAATAATGAACTGACACCTGTGATTTCTGTGCTTATGCCGGTATGACACCACACACTTACACTGCTTATAGTCTCCTGGCTTCTCCAGAAAAATGTTTGGTTTTTTTTTTTACATCCTTTAACATGCAAACCATTCAAAGCAATCTAGGTTCCAACATGTTATGTTCAGAACTAATTCTGAATAATCTATAAGGAGCCTTCCCCTGCCCCAATAAGTTGTTTGGTGGATATCAAGTTTGGAATATTACACAGGTTACTAATGCAAGATTCAAAAAAAAGACTGCACACGTGCATTGCAAATCCATTACAAACAGATGCAATTAGCTACAGTTTTCACCTAGTCTGAAGCCTTAAAAAAAAGTGGTAAAACTTTAACAATACTCTCCACAATTGCTATGCTAAAGAACCTTAAATATTTCTAAAGCAATAAGTACAATTTTCGTTTCTCTACAGCCTAAGAACAGGACACACTATTGTTGCTGTGTGCTATGGGTATGAAATAAAAATAGATTTTTCTAGTTATTTGTAGATTTTAAACACTGTATATAGACATAGACACACACACACACTCGTATTTCCTTCTATATTTCAACAAACCCAGTAAAAAACAGCAAAGTGGTTTCATCAGTAGAAGTGCCATAGCAGCAATGAAATGGAAGGAAACACTGGCAAAGGAGTTCATTCAGATTTGAGTCTTTTTACACAGAAAAGACAACACTGTGCCAGAGGTTTCGCATCCAAGAGGCAATATATCAGGAGAGGACACCTACCGGTGAACACAAAATTGAGAGAGATTCTTTTTCAGGACATGTGGACCCTAACATAAGTAAAAATCTAACAGAACCGGATGTTTTATTCAGCAAGGCATGCAAATGAAGCAGTTCAGTGAGCCACCCAGTCTGAAAGGACACGCCTCAGAGAGGAGCCACGTGAAGTTGTATCTGAGCAGAAAGCAGCAGTCCTGCACACGGTCCTGCAAGCAGCGCCCAACCGTACAACCTCACGTGAAAGAGCTGCATTTATATTAAGTGCAGAGTAAGCAAATAATCTGGAAATGTTCATAAAAACACATTAGCACACTCGAGCTGCAAAGCTGTACCTAGAGTTCTTGAAAAGCTGTTTTTAAATTCTTGACAGGATTTCCTTCTGAAAATAAAATACTACAAAGTCCTTTTTGAAGATCCCAGTGACATACACTGCTCTAGACTGAAGAGTGAGGTACCTTGCAACACCTAGAACCACCACGGCTTCGCCACACTTTCTACCCGTGGCAGAGACCAGTCTCCTTTCCATTATACTTTTCCTGTAGGAGACATTTCATGGTTCTCTTTACCCTTCCTGTCAATGGTTGCTCTCTTCCATCAATTCCATTTAGAATTATACTATAGATCAATGCGGTTCAAGACCGGCGCGGCTCCTCTGAATGGTTGACTGCACATATATTCATTTAATAGAGCTCACAGTATGACATGTATTGGCCAGCTGCATTTCCTCTCCACTTCAGCAGTTAATTCCATCAATAACTTATCTCCGAGCCTGTTTCCCTTTTATCCAGAAAAAGGGGCGGCTTTCTGCCAAGTCAGCTTTCAATAATGATCACAACAGCAAAACTGAAACAATACAAACCTCTGCTCCACCTCAAATCCAGCAGCAGATTTCACTAAGTTTAATTACACTACGAGATACCAATTTTAAGCCTGGCTTAACTAAGCTATGAAATTGGGAGATGAATCATATCGTTAGAACAATGTATAAAAACAATTCTTCACCCTCACCAGGCCCTTGGACCTGTGAAAAACTAAATATTCTCCATGAAAGACACACCGACTTCATCTTTTAAAGGTGTCTGAGCAAGCAGAACATAAGCTTCTAAGAATCAAAGTCTTCTGACAAAATAGCCAGTGTAACTGCTACTTTCTGAAATGCTTGGAATCCCAACCAAATGTAATAAAAAGCTGCATTGTGTACTTTAACAGAGTGCTTTATGTCAGTGTTAAAAGTCTCTTACATTTCTAGCCTGAATATGACTCGCCAGGAAAAAAGGTATCGATACAAACGTCAGGAATGGCTCTTCCCTCTGAGTTCAGCCTGGCAGAAGGATCTGAGAAAGAAGCTCCAAGTTATGAGACGAGATGGAAGCGAGAGGATTCTGAATTCAGGGGAAGGAAACCCTAAGGAATGTTTTATTCCGACTAGCATCAAAAAATTACAAAGTGAATGACACAGCATTATAAAAATATGTCCACACTTCTGTCCTTCACTTTTAATCAGCATTTTACAAGTCATTCTTAACAAGAAATCCATTTTCAGATTTCACAAGTAATTCCAATCCCCTCTACAGAGCCTTAAGAGTCAACCCTCACCCAGTACTTGGTACAAATGCCAGTATATACAGTAAAGAACAATATATAAGAAGCCAATCAACAACAAAGATGTTCTGAAAACTGTATTTAACTTTTGAAGAACGTTAAAGTTCAAAAATTTCTCCTTGCAGATATTTTTGCCAAGTATCAGTAAGTTTAAAAAAAAAAGTAAGCACTAAAGAGAAATTATAGGTATAATTCAAGTATGCCATGGCACACATTTTAATGTTATACTGTGCTGAAGATGCATTGGAGGGAAGCAATGATAACTTATAGACAGCAGATATGCAGGAATATACATATTTTACAAGCATATTAAAGACCACCCCAGTCTTGAAAAGGTATTGTGTTGTCTGCACAAATGCAGGGTTGAATTCCACACTCCATTACAGATACATCATTGAATAACAACCATGGAGTATTAGTCTAAAAAAAAAATTCGTAAAAAAACCCCAATCATTAAGTTAAATTACGTTTTCCTTCTATATCATGTAACTGGTAAGAATTCATGTCAGTTATTCTTAAACAGAGATAATGTTAAACCACCAGTACACGTCTGGCTTCTTCTCAGGCAAATCTAAATAAATAAAATTATGCCTGCCTTCTCTCTCAAGAGCTGCATCCAATGAATTTTTTACCGATGAGAACAACAGCTACAACTAATGCCTTTCGAGCTCAACAAAACTGAATTATTAAATCTGCCTGCCTATATCCTATTACAGCCTACTTATGAATACTTGATTTTATTTTGTATAATTGACAACAGTTGTCAAGAAAGGAAGGTTTTAATGGCAATCAAATTAAGATCAACCCGTATAAGTGTCGCAGGGAAGAGCCTGCATCAAGTGCTGATGAATTAATTGCTGGGTCACCGGGAAGCTGGGCACGTGGAACGGCAGTGGCAGAGCCAGCTCTGTCCTGCTCGGTAACATTACCGGCCTTCCTGCTGTAAGGGAAAAGCACAGAAAGAGATGGGGTGCTAGGATATCCCCAACAAAAGAAAAATGGGCTTCGACTTCGCACGCCTAACGCCAGATCATTTACCAACAACTTAATTTTTAAATCATTTACATTACTTAAGTGGCTACGTCCATGAAAATTTTAAGCCGATGACATGATGAATAGCGGCACCAAGACGACACGTCAGAGTGCAGAGTTTCATCTGCCACGATAACGAGAAGCTTTCGGTTATGATGGCTTCTACAGAAGAAACCCAAGACACCCGAAACATCCCAAATATTTCAGCTACAATGCCACCACATGGAATGCAATCGAAAAAAAATGCAGCCACGTTTATATTAAATTAGTTTTAAAGCATTAACGTCTCCGAAGATCACGGAAGAGCTGTGTGTACTTGAGATATCTGATCTGAATTAAGAAACCGATGAAGCAATTGATTAATTGGAATTTAAGCCATCAGTCACCGGATCCATCAACAGATTCATTTACATTCTAAACAATCAGCTGATGGTCTTATAGGATACCATGTATTAATACACAGTCAATATGATACCCTCAAACTCATCACAGTTCCTTATTGACAAGCGCACAGATGCTTTTAATCCAAGCTTGATCACACTGCATCTTTTCTGAATTGTTATATTGATTCAGCACGCTTTAGGAATTTTTATCTCTTTCTATTAAAAACATTATGGAATTCTCTGATAAATAGCAAACAATGTTCCAAGTCAAAAAAAAAAAAAGTCATTCACATTCTCAAACTTTAACTTAGTGACTTACATTGCTTTCAGATAAACAGAAGGATATTCAAAAGCATTAATTTATCTTTTGCATTTAGCTGGATTTGATGCACTACCTTTCTCCATTATTCTCCTGACATGTCTAGCAATCTCTTTTTGGAGAAACCCAATGATACAGAAAAAAAAGATAATGTGAATTATTTACATTGTTTAGTGACTAAATCAAAAACTCTGCCATACAGGATGCTTAGAACATTGAAAAACTTCTTGCTTTTCAAATCAAAAAAAGGCCAGAACATCACTTTGTAAGAGTATGAAAAGAAGGAATGTACTTGGCCGACGTCAGCTTTACCATTACTTTTTCTACAGTCACGAGAATATTTTTCACTGACACTACGCCCTGTTTGTGCATTGCCTTGGTCTGCTATTCTAGATGTTTCTAACATTTAGAACTGGAGAAAATGGTAAAATATTTCTTCATTTTAAATGGTAAAATATTTCTTCATTTTAAATGGTAAAATATTTCTTCATTTTAAATGGTAAAATATTTCTTCATTGTTGGTTTGGCTTTGGTTTTTTTCGCCACAGATGTAACTAAACACACACATTATGCTAGCTGCCCATGTATGCCCAGAAAATAAGAGAAAATATTTAGGGAATGAAATATGTGAACATGTTGGCCAATAATATTTCACCGTGCAATTTTACATCAATAATATACAGAAAGTAACACTACTACAGGCTTAATGCCTGCCAAGACCTAATCCTTCTGCCACGTAACACCCCTATTACCCAACTATATCTTAAACAAGTAGCTGATCACACAGAATCAGGCTTAAAGCAGTTACCTAAACATTTTGAGCTCGAATTAAATATTAAAACTGGATCAGGAACTGAAGTATAGAAACCGATTAAAATAGTTTGGACAGATTGTTGGCAGCTACTCATGCCCTGCAGATAAACTTTTATCTGGCTGTATGTGCAAAACCTAATTCTAGTCATTTATCATTCTCTACAGCAATATATTTTCACAGTATTTTAGTGCTCAGACAGGTAGGTTTTATAACACTTGCTTTTGAAACATAACAGAAAATTCCAGAACGTGTGACAAATGCAACTCCTGCAGCCTTATTATTTTGCAGTAGCTGGTTTTACAAAGAGATAAAAAGTGACATCAGTTGCGCAACTGAATTCCAAAGTGACATTTTTTTCTCCTGGTTTGATTTCCAAATATCTCAAAGTTCCAGAACAGCCCGGGGCCCAGGCAATTAATTTGTTTGTAGGATGCTTATTCCTAGCTGTTCAGAATAAATAGATACTGCTTGCATCACCTTTACTGTATTTTCACTTCAGTAAATTTGGCGGTTCCTGTTAGGACAGAAATGTTCTACAAATAATGATAATTTCAGATCTAGAAAACTAGACCTTTTAAACAAGTAAAACATATTTCCCAGCACAATGCTCTTTGTGGAAAAATGCTTAAGAATTCACCATCAGAACTTAAAGGTTACATTAACGCCACTCAGGCTCTAGCTCAGTTTCAGTAAGGGAGTCTTCTGTTGGCGTAACACAGCTCTTGCCTTTCCCCACAGGCAGGCGGTTGCTGTTGGCCCAATGCCTGCTTACACACCAAGGGAAAATAACCTTTAAGCCATGTTTTGCAGCCAGCTCAGCACGAACAATTCCTTCAACCTGGCAGAAGGCTGATAAATGGGGCAAATCTTCCAAACTGCCCGTCATCTAAGCTGTATGTAATAAGCAAAAACCCAAGATACTATTCCAGACTTTTTTGCTCTTAGTGTTTCCCTTTCCTTTTTAAAATTTGTTATATTATTATTTTGGAAGTCAATGAAGATCTTACGGAAACCTCTGTTATACAGGGAGCCTGACAGCAGCAAAGAATTCACATCTGAGGAGCGATTTCCACCTGTCCCTTCTGCCCCGGGAAGTAATCCTTACTCTTAAGCAGCCGCCCCTGTTGAGGAAAGACTGGAATACCAGTGTCACAGACTGTCAAACACAAATACAAAACAAGAAGACCCACCTACATTAGTCTAAAGACTAACTTTTCTAGAAGTCTTATTAAAAAGCAACCCCATAGGAATCTTAGAAATCAGCACAAGGCCATTATATTAGACTCTAAGAAGATATTCTACATAAGATGCTGTGCCTGACAAAGTAAATAACAAGTTAAAAATCTAGTAAGAATAACTTTGATTCTCTGAAAGAGTTAAAAGCATCCTAAAAACCCCAACATCCCTCAGACTGCATTTGTGGGGAGGGTGGGAAGTGGCAAGGAAGGAGAACAAGCACATGCCACTGTTGCACTTCACTTGCTGAAAAAAAGCCAGAACAGTTTTAGGCTGAACTTGGTAACCTACCCATTTTTAACTCAAGCTGCATCTTTTCTCCCACCGAAGATACGGGACATTGCAGTGCTGCAGACTACACTGATCTCTAGTATAAATATTGAAGCTGGAAAACAGTCCTTTGCCCTACAAGAAGCTTACAGGGTAGGTTGGATTTTAAGATTAGTTCAAAATCGTGTCTTTATTCTTCATAGATTTATGGCAGCAACTTATAGTTAAACTCTTTTATTGCAAGGGAGATAAAATAAAATTACATATCGAACATAAAACCATGCAAAAACTAATGTGTTTTACAAAGTACTTAAAGTGTCAACTATAAATTAAGCCATAAATCAGTCAAAACCACAACATCCAGGAAGAAACAATTACCGATGTAAGTGTTCACTCTTTAGTCAAAAAACAATTAGTGCCATATGCTTCAAGTGCAGGGAACTATTTTTGTGGGGTGTTTTTGTTTGTTTGGCTTGTTTTTCAACAAGTAAAACATGAATACAACTAGTTAACCTGTTGCGCTCCTACGGAAAGTGCATTTTCAATGTTAAAAATTACATTCCACGTGTAGCAGAAATGTAGATAAAATAATTTGTATCAGAATTCTGGGCAGATTTCACTCGGTGCTCTTTAGTCACTTTACATCATAATGAATATTTACATAGCGGGTGCACAACTCTTCCAAAGTGCTCGCCTTTTTTAATATCAGGCAAGGAAAATACTGTTACAACATGAAACAACTTTTAAAACAATTGGCTTTGTTTTCTGGGCGTTTAGTACAGGAAAATTTTAATTTTGAGATTCAGATTTCAGTTCTTTTCAATTTAATAACTGAAATACAAACAGTAAATATTTAAAAGTGTGTTGCAAGATAACGGTTAGTTGTCAATAATTTAAAATACCATCCAGTCACATTGAACAAAGACAGTGTTTTAAATACATGTTCTTCTCAATATTTGCTTTACCTAAACATTTTGTAATAACAATACATAAAAGCCATCTATTTAGAGGAACAGCTCTATGAAGTTCTCAGGTTCACAGTAAGATTCCTCCTGGTTTTCCCTGTATTTCTCACATGCAGACCCTTTCCCATTAAGGTGATGGAGGTAGGATTCCCCACCCAAACTGGCCATAACACACAATCCAAAATTTTACCATAACCACAAACTTATCGCGTAACAGAATCTGCATTACAAAAACATACCAGTTTTTTCCGATGTTCTGAGAAACACCATGTCAGATGGGATTCGCTGATTCTGAGGGGAAAAAGGAAAAAAAAAGTGTATTTTTTTGAGTAGGAAAAAAGTGAATTCCAATCAAATGTCCAGTACGATCTATCACCAAAAGGTCACACTTGGATTGAAACTCAATTAAAATAGGATTTCTCAGAGCACTTCACATTCAGCATTTGCAATTCAGGAATCAATATTTTCAAAAATTATACAATAAGCAGAGAACAGCTAATCCTTTCGGACGCTCTTTATAAGCAAATCATAAATACCTGAAGAACTACAACAGATTTACATTCTCTTGACTGAAAACAGTAGCCGAAAAATAGAAAAGTCTAACTGAAATCCCATTCTCTGATTTTTGTTGCCCGCAGAAAGGCGAATCTAAACTTTTGCAGATTAAAGAAAATGAAATATACCCTTCTCCCACACCCGTGCTCTCTGCTGCCTGACTGCCCAAAACCTCCTTCCTGCTCTCCTACTGCTCGGTCCCAACAACCTCATCACACGTTGCCAGCACGAGGTTTAAGAATGAAAAACTGGGGGAAGTAGAACTAGCCAACATGTCAAAACCTAGAAGAGATACAGAACTGGAAAGAAAAAAAAGTAACAGATGAAGCTGCATACAAATATTTTTCACATAGAAAGTACTATTTGAAAAAAAAAATTAAAAAATCTGGTTTTCCTGTTACACTTGGTAAATATTGCCTTGAAAGCCACTGATTACTTAAAAAATAATAAAAAAAAAGCCTTGAACAGCTCAATTGTCTGAGCAGAAAAGAAAATAAATGTAGCTGACAAAGCCCAATACATAGCATTCATGAACCTCATAGATTTCAACCTCAAAATCCAGACTAAATTTACTCGACGTAAAAAGTAAAGGAGCACATTCAGCACACGAACCTTTCAATCCTAAGCAATCATTCCCTATTTCACACCCCAGTTCTAACCAAATTGTACAATTAATACAGCAATAATAATCCGGTTGCGCCTCTGTTTTGTGCGCAAACTACCAGCTACAAAGAAAATGGTTATTTTATGTAGAAGAAACAGCAATCAAGGTGGGGTCAAGCTAACCCGAAAACCTCAAGACATTGAGCCACAGAACATCTCACACACCCAACACAGCCCCGAGACCCTGCTCGTAACGGTCCAAAAGCTAATCCTAGTCACAATACTTTGCTTCAAAGCGGAATACATGAATTCCGTGGGTTATTACAAAGATGTAACTACCAAAGAAAAACCTACTAGGTTCAAAATTATCTTTGCATGAAATCCAAGTCGATTCAGCGCATGGTGGCTTTGAACATACTGAGCCCCACAGGAACCCAGGCAATGGCCCAGACCTCGGCCTCAGCCAAAACGTTCAAAAACCTCCAAGAGGAATCAGCACAGGCACAGAGGGGTATGTCTGTCCACTCCAGTCAAGCTGGTCCTCCACCTCAACATTTACAGACACAACACTGCTATGAACAGAAAGAAATTCAGCAGTCTTAAACGGGCTAGATTCGAAACCAGACTTGTGGTTTCTCGGTTTTCAAGCCTCCGCCTCTGAAGGCAGCACTTCCTCTTCACCGCTGCATGTGTCCCAAAGAAAATCTCAGAAGTACATACCCTCGTAGTCCCCCTTCCAATAAAACAGCTCAAATTCATCTGTCAAGAGAATTAAACACTGCTTTATGACTTTTAGATTGCAGGACCTTCAAAATACTATGTCAGGCTACCCAGAAAAAACAGGTGAAATCACGTTATCTCACTCCTAATGAAGACTAGACACGCACTTACACCAGACAACACCACTGAAGAAGCTGGTGCTTTTTCCTGTATATAACGCTCTACTCTAACACCTGCCTCAGTTCTTCAGAAGCCACGTGTTTCCGTGCACGGATACTTCCCGATTTGCAGCAGCTCTCATTTACTTGTAAAAGCACAAAGAGTTAGGAATTCATGTGCTTGCCTAAATGTCAATGGTATTCATATCCTGAAGAGACTTCTCACCTGCAACTAGTACAGCATTTTTGGGAATCTTGCTATATAACAAAAAAAGAATTAAACACATAGTGAAATCTATTATCCGTCATTTCAACCAGAACTATCTCATATTCAGATTTGGATGAAACTGCAATAAAAACATTAACCTTAACATATATTGTTATGCATCTATCAGAGGAAAGAAAAAAAAAAGGGGAAATGCAACTACAAAATCAAATAAATCCTTCCTTAAATGACAATAACAATTAAACAGATATCCAGTCTTCATATAGATTAGCTATACATTTTTGCAGCTTCCCTGCCAGCTCTGACACAAATCCATTACACAAGTTTCAGATACTGGCTTCATGCCTACAAACTTCCAGTTACTGGTAAATAAGCTAAAACACTTGACCAACAGCAAAAAAATTTTGCAAACATAAAAAAGTCCAATGATCTAATACTGAATTAAATGTAGGTTATGTCTTCTTTACGTATTTTCTCTGTTTGTTTTTCTTTCCTATATTTTCCTGCTTTAACTTATCTGAAGGTATCCTTTCAGGTAGAGAAGGCTAAACACTCTCTTGTCTTTACTTTTTTTTCCCTTGGAGAAAAAAAAAACACACAACAATCCACAAACCAAACACAACAGTATTTAAGATGAAGATCTCATTTTCCACCAGTTTTCCCATATTTTGGAAGTGGGCGGTACCAAGAAACACTCTCCCTATTACTGCTGACACTGGAGAGCAAAGAGGTACCCAGTCACCGTAAGAGTGACTGCACAGAAACAGACGGCAAGTACGCTACAGAACTCTTTAACGCCTCATTACGGAGAAAATTAAGTTCTGTTGTACGTTGTCATAGAGAAACAGCAGCAATATGTCAATCACATCAGCCCTCTCACGTCATATTTATCAACGTGGAACAAGCTAAAATGACAATGCATAGAACTTCAAGCGCTCAGAAACACATGAAGAAATTCTCATCTCAATTACCAGGGAGATGAAGCTAGAAGTGTTTATTGATATAAAATGAAAATTTGAATAGGAGGTAATAAAAATGACTTGAATACATTGTTATGCCTAAGTGTGGGCAGAATTGGAGCTTCCATTTCACACAGTGTTTGCCTATGCTGCAGGCTCACAGATTCTTTCTTCGAGTATAAGTAGAGCAAGACAAGGTAAGAACTTCCCCAGCTCTTGGGCTCCCCTGACTGACCCTTAGATACCAAGAAACACCAGCCAGCTCGGCAAACAAACTAACCGACTGGCACATCTATGTTTCCCTGTTACACCAGCTACAATACTCACAATATTCACTTATAGCTATCAAATCACTTTGTCATGTGAAATCGTGATTTGTACCAGTTTCCCAGCTCCCTAGTCATCCTCTAGATTCCCTGCAACTGCTCTAGCTACGGGCCCTCAGAATTTTGCATTTACTCTCTTTTCTTCTCCATTCGTGTAACAAGCCACATACTTTTCTTATTGACTAAAGCACTCTTGCTTGCTTCCGAGTTATAAAGAGAAGGGGCACTTCCCAGGTGTCTTCTTGCATCTGCGTGCTGCGCAGTGCTGCAAGCCAGCATTAACCAGGATCCTTACAAATACTGCATTCACTTCCCTTGACACTAAGATTAAGAAAAAACAATTGTGTCCCTTTACAGCTCCAAGTAACGCTCTCAAAGTTGTAGGGTAAAGCATTGCTGTTCTATGTTTTGAAACAGTAGAAAGCACTACTGTCACACATTCTAAAATATTACTGTTATTATTAAGTAAATGTGCTCTTATTAACTGCATTATTAAGTTTTATGACCTCTTCACATCTCCAAAAAGCATTCCAAACTGTCGATAAACTACAGCGTCTAAATATCAGGCAATATTTTCTTCTATTTAGGCTTCTTCTTTCCCTTATATTAGTGCACTGTCAAATTTTCAGTTGAAACAACACATAAATATTCCTTGGAACTAAACTGTTTTAAGCACATTGCAGTCACTCAGCTGCTTTGAAAACTCATCAGGTCTATTAAAAAAAAGACAATAATCAGGATATTCAGGGTTTAAATATAGAAAAGCCTTTCACTTAGGTTGTTAGTGGTTGTGATGCAGTCACTAGTTAACATATGGATCTTCAGCTCAAACGAGTCATTAAATTCCCTGCAGAAATGCTGCTGATGCATCTCACAGTCAAATACAATGTGAACCTGTTCCTTCGCCCTTAGAGCGAGCAATTGAACGCTTCACTCCCGACTGGTTCTTTGGCTTAGGAGTCATACTCTGAAATTGAAAACTGCTTGCTCCAACAAAATACACTTCTCAAAAGAACCAGAAAACATTGAACTTCATAAGTCTTAAGGTACTCCCAGCAAGGCCACACGGGGAAAAAAAAAAAGCTCTGCTGGGCCAGGAAGGAGTTTGATGCTGATACACAACATTGAAACAATTACACGCATCTTACTGAGATACCCGAGTAAAATCTTCATCAAAAAGAATTCTACTCACTATTTCCCTAAATCCTTAAACATTCATTTTCCTTCATTAGAAACTTCAGTTTCTCACGACATGTGATCTGTAAGCTCCTGCAAACAACACTGAAACAGATGCTAACGACCTACCTGATCCAAGCCAGATTGATCTCCAAAATAATTGAGTTTCTAGCGCAATTCAACAGACTGACGAATCTCAGGAAATATCAGGGAAGTCAGGTTACCTATGCAGCCACTGGAGCCTTCCCCACACTCTAAAATAATTCATTTCAGGTTTAGAGATTCAGAAGGCCCTCAAAACTTTCCTAATAAAAATCAAAGCAAATCTCTCTTTCTCAGCTTCCTAGAAGATCCCGAATAGCTAGAGGTGAGCAGCTGCAAGCTCACTCCATCTGTGCTCTCAGACACCAAGGCAAAAGGCAAAACAAATGTAAAGGCAACATGTTAGTGCTAATCTTGTCTACACTAGTAGAGACAGGCCCCAAAAGACATCAGGTACAGATAGCAGACATAAAAATAAAGAAATAGTACCAACACTAGGAAAATATATATATTTTGAGCTGAGAACAGCAAACCAGATGAGATTTGGGCGTGTTGTTCTCTCTTTGGGCTACAGAAGAAACAAAAATGAAGGGAACGGACGTTTTCTAAAGCAAACAGAAAGAAGGATTTGTTATACAACCAGCTGAAAAAAGAAAATCTCTACCCATTAACAATTTACTAGTTCTTCAAATTCTCCGAGTAAAAGGAGTGGTGTTAACAAATAAGAAAGCACAAAATGTATCAAGAGGGTATATTTACTGTAAGATCACAGAATGTCAGGGGTTGAAAGGGATCTCAAAATATCTAGTCCAGTCGCCCTGCCAGAGCAGGATCACACAGCAGGTCACACAGGAACGCGTCCTGGCAGGTTCTGAATGTCTCCAGAGCAGGAGACTCCTCATCCTCTCTGGGCAGCCTGGGCCAGGGCTCTGGCACCTGCACAGCCAACAAGTTTCTCTTCATGTTTTTATGGAGTCTCCTGTGCTCCACCTTGTACCCATTGACCCTTGTCCTGTCATTGCACATCCCTGAAAAGAGCCTGGCTCCGTCCTCCTGACCTTCATATTGATAACCATGACTGAGGTCACCCCTGAGGCTCC
>NW_009704385.1:0-6987 GCF_000703405.1 Apaloderma vittatum
AGCCGGCGGCGGGGGAGGCGAGGTGGGGAAGGCACTTGTGTGAGGTTTCGAGGTCCCTTCCAACCTCCAGCATTCTGTGGTTCTGGAATGGGCCCTGCGAGCTCCCCGCGGGGGCTCCTTTTGAGGCGACCTGAAGCCCCCTCTTCTCCCCGTGTTAGAGGTGTGTGTGCGCAGAGGGCGAGTGTGAGGCAGGGGGTCTTTTCCTTTTTTATTATGAATTATTTGTTGTTTGTTACTACGTACTTGCATCTCTTAAACGATAAAGCCAAACTTGGCTGAACTTAAGCCTGCACTCACCACACAAGGCACCAGTAGCTCAGTATTTCCGCGGTATTTCGGGTTTTTTTGCCCTTACCTCGGTCCCTGCCGAAAAGGCCGCTCGTTCCCGCAGGGCTGAGAGGCTCTTCAGACCTGCTTTCAGAAGCACCGACAATGAAGGACTTTGCTCAGAGTTACCTGCAATTCAGCTGGGTGAAGGGCAGGTGAACTTGTCTCCGGCCCCATTAAAAATAAGCAATTTTTCTGGGCCTGCTGCGCGGGAGACAGCTGCTGCTGCAACTGGCTCCAAATCACCCTCCGAGAGAGCGAGGGAAGGACTGAGCTGCTTTTTCAGGGTTTTTGGGCAGAGACAGTGCACAGCCAGCGTCCTGCCATACGTGGAAGCTTCTTGCAGTGTGGAAGATGTTTCAATCTCTTATTTACACTGGGTATTCCCATTATTTCCCCCAACATTGTCTTCTTTCAGTAAAACACCATTATCAGGGCGTTGAGTCAACTCCCTGATCCGTTCAAACACTCTCATTTCTTTGTTTCGCATTGTCACGTGTTGGCAGTTGCAGTGGTATTTTTCTGATGAGGGTAAGGAAAGTACAGGTGCAAACTTTTTTAACTGCATACTTATACGGGTTGACACTGTTAATGAAGATGCACTTCCCAAGGCATTATCTGTAAATTTGCCATGCTGTTGGAGTTCTGCTACAGAATGTTTATAATAGGAAATTTTCAAAGTATGTTTTATATTTGCATTTTAAAATGCAGTGCAGTGACACAGGGGATGGAAAAAAAGTCTTTAAAAGCAGCAAAAATTAATAAAATATAGAGACTTACTGATCTCTTTTCTCATATGTGTGTCATATTTCTGAAATTTTATGCTGATATTTTCTTTGCAAATTGCTGACTGTTGTGCCAAGCACCATGCTTTGGTTCTCATTTTTAGCTAGCTGCTACTGAGCTCTTTGACGTTTGCATTTAAAACTTACTTTAGACCATAAAAATATCAGAAAACCGGTAGTTTTACTTGGATAACATTTCATTTTTGTGACCTATGGGTCATTTTACTGATCAAAACAAAGTCTTACACAATAACATGATGATTAACATTAACATTTATTACTATTTTGCATACTCTATGAAAAGCTGTGGTCCAATAAGTCTATTTCTTACAGTATTCAATAGAATTGTCCATTTAATTTAGGAAGCAGACATTTCATTCAACTACTGTTTCCTACATTAATTAGAAATAATATGTATTCTAATGGTTCAAATAAAACATTTCAGGTGTCTCTATCTGATTTTGGACTCTATATATTTTTATTTTTTTTTACTTTGGCTAAGTAATGTTTAAGTAAAATTGTTATGAAATGTACTTCTTGTGCTTATGTATTTATTAACCAGTAGAGGGATGTAATTTCTTATCTTAGAAGAGCAGAGTTTAAGCCTAAATCTTGCAATTAATTTTTGTGACATTTTTCCTGAGACATATTATCAGAATTACCGTTTCTCCAGTACAAGAGTAGTTTAGCAAGGAAATGTACTAACATGACAAGTAAAAGTCTTTTCATATTAATGTGAAAGTTAGAAAAGGGGTATTAATATTGTTTTACACAATGGTCATTTCTAATTAGAGTGCTTGTAACCTATTATTGAAACAGGATATTGCTGCTAATGTAGGCTCACATTTGTAGTAATTTACTTAACACTTTCATAACTGAAGGCAACTGCAGTTTCTTCATTGAAGGAATATTCTGATTTTCTCTGTGGGGCAGATTCGTACCTCTGTAACTTTTCAGTGACTTTTACAGGGAATGTAAAGTTAACATGAAGCAAACTTTCCTGATTTATGGAATTTTCCATTCCTCTAAGTTTTTGGTTATAGAATACATACTGCAAAGACAGCAACTGCAGCATTTTTACACTGTTGTACAATGTTCTCTTTATATACTTCCTGAATCAATAGATATATTCAGGGGAATCTGAGGGTTCAAAACTGCCCTCATGTAACCCACAGTTGCTAGAATTTAGTGCTAAACAGACGTGAACAGCAACCAAGCAGAGGAAATTGGGATTCAAATTTCAGGCTTGACATTCTGAAATTTGCACCATCAGTGCCCATTGATGCCAACTCGCTGATAGTGCACTGTGTAAGTGTGACTATTAAAAGAAAACAGAAAAATGACATCTTAATTTAAACAACTCTTTTCTAGGAAGAGAGATTTATATTTCTGAAGAAAGAAAAGGCTCATCATCCCTGAGTAGTGCTGTACTACGCCAAGCAAAACAGGACTTGTAAGTAAGTGAAATGGCCTTCTTCCTAGATGACATATTCCAGTGAGGTAAAGAGGGTTGTTAACTGTTTAAAGAAAAGAAAAACTGAGTGTCTGAAAATATGAAGCTCTACAGTACAATGTGACTGTTTTCTCAGAATGTTTTAATTTTGGACAGTTCAAAGTGAGAAATAATGCTTCCTCCTATCAGTGTTATATTATTCCAAAGGATGTAGACCAGGGATTGTGATACTTTCTCTTCTCTTTATTTCAGTAATTGTTGGCTTTTACATCCTGGTTTGAATGTATCATATCCCCCAGAAACACATCAAGCAAATTAAACCTCTCTTTAGTAAATAGTATCTTGAACATCTTTGCAGATTTATAAGCTTGAATGGATTTCCTGGAATTTATCACACAATGCAAAAATCAGAATTGGAATCTACATCTTTACTTGCCTTTCAAATCAATACTTCTTTTCTACTCTTTGCTTTCAGTAACTGTATCTGAAAAAATAGATCTGAAAAATTATAGCACCTTTCAGACTTTTGTCTTAGTAAGATAGAACAGATCACCCATTCATAATACTATTTTTAGTGGTGGTTTAAACTCAATTTAAAGTCGAGAGAAAACTTTTGGGCTATGTTCTTCAGAGCCTGTTGGAAACCTCTAATTATGAAGCAGCGGTAATCGTGTCATAGTTATTTTAGACACAAATAGTAAATTGTCTTTACTGAGCTCCAAAAGTTCTTTGAATCACTTTTAAACTTGGCATGCTGCCTTTTATCCTGGAGTGTATGTTTCTAGGGAATTTTTACATTAGTCAGAAAAAATTCTTTACAAATTTAAGACTCAAAAATCTCATCTTACTGTTGAATATTTTCTTAGATCCTTGAAAGTGTGAGGCCTTGAGATGTCCCAATCATTTAATTCTTGCTAAGAAAACAAGTACATAATTTTAGAGATTATGTTAGAGATTATGTCTGTTAATGTTAAGGATTATGTTAGACATTATGTCTGCTAATTAGGAATTACACAAATAAAACAGCCTTTTATATGTATGACTTGAAAAAAGTCTTAAAGCACTTCCCAGAAGCCAGGAAAGCAAACAGAATTCTCAACGTGCAAATCCACATAAATAAAGATAATATATATATTAAAGAGATATGGACTACATGATTCTTGTGAAGAACGCAGTTTAAACCTGCAGCATTTAGACAGAACTAAAGCTACATAGGGTTTTGTTAAAGCAGTCTGTAAAGGGCTGGAGCAGGTCCCTAGGAAGGAAAACCCAAAATTTTCAGATCCAGGTGTATGGACGTTATATCAGATAAGGTAGGAAACTAACCCTAATGCTGGCACAAGATCAAGTTAATAACTACATTTTCTTTCTTTGGTAGAAGTACACATATCTTGTAATTTAGGGGTTTTTTAGGGTTTTGGATATTTCATTTTAGAAAACTCTTGTGGTGATTTCTTGAATCTTGGGTTTGGATAGAAATATACTCTATGCGAAAAGATACACATTCATAGAAGTCTCACAATATATTGACTCATTCTTTCAGATTCTCCATTGCTGCTTTTCCCTCTTCAACTCCCAATTTCTTGGATATTCTCCTGTGCCATCTCAGAACTTCCTGCTGTAATCACAGTCTGCCTCTCCTGTGCATTTCCTGTGATTGCTTCACTCTGATTTCTTTCCTTTATGTAAGAGGCTTACCTAAACATAATAATTTGTTTGGATGAAAAAGTTATTTTTATTAACGGTCTGTGGCAGAGTCAAAATTTTTTGGTTTTTTATTCTGTTAGTATAAAAAGAATATATACTGTGTTTTTTTCCATATAGAGATTTAGATCAGTAACTTCATTTTTTTTATACGTTTGTGTGAAAACTTTGACAATATATCCCAGTGAAGGATTTGAAAGAAGCAAAATCAATATCCTTGCTATATTGGTATTACATTTTTTAATATTTTATAAGCAAACTTTTTTTTTGAAATAATTTTGAGAACCAAACGTTATTTTGACTTGTACACAAGTGTACTTATTTGTATGTAACTTGCTATATATTTTTGGTCACTTTTTATACTGAAAGTCCAGGCTGGAGTTTGGTGGTATGATAAATCTAGCCTTATATCTGACAAGAGCTCTAAAAAAGGCTGTGGTCATATGACACAATTATCTGCAAGATTCACATCCACGAAAAAAGTGTTAGTGGATTACTACTAAACCCATTGGCATTATGTGAGAGTAGTTATTGTTAGTTTTCTGATTATCAGACGTACTTAGAAAGACTAAAGGCTAGCATATCAGAGGTAATGATTTTTCAGCATAAGTTGGAGTGGTAGACGTATGTATATTGCATTTACTAGTTTTATTCAGGAAATAAATTTAAAGAGTGGTACAGTGAGACTCAGATATAGGTATTGAGGTTTATTAAGAACAATTGTGGGATCAGCTCTGATTTATCAGCAGGCAAGGAAATGAGATGAAATATTGAAAATATTCTGAACTACCCATTAACACATTAATGTAGTACAAATACAATTGAGAATATTTCATCTAAAAGAAGTGAAAGCAAGGCATATAATATTTAATTTTTTTTTTTTTAATCTAAAAATAGTAGCTTCTTATTTTACCCACCTTTATTTACATTAAAGCTAATCGTTGTCATTTATGATCTTGGAATCCTTGACCCTGTTACCCAGTTTGACCCTATTATCCGTCGTCTTGGAGCTTGAAAATGAATGGCGTTGCTTGAATAGTTACACATTTTCACGTTTCCTAACATTTCTACAGTGAGGGTGGTTAAAATTATGATTACTTGAAGGATAGACTAAAGAAACAGTATCTTTTTTGTAATAACCATAGTGATTCTGCTGGCCCTCAGTTCTACTTGGGCAACTATTTGGGAAACCCAGGAGGAAAACAATTCTGAAGAGCTCATCAACATGAGTATGCTCCAGAAAGAACTTGGAAAATGAGAGAGTGTGAAGGCTTTTTCTACACGGTGGTCTATTTTTTTCCTGAATTTTGAAGTCTTAGGAAGTATTATTATACTTTCTTTTGCTGTCATTGTATCATTATTTGCCTTTGATGCTTTGAGACAAAGACTGAGTTACTAGAGGTGGTTTCCATAGCAATTACAACTATCTGAATCTGCACTGAATTGTGTTCTCATTGTTCCCATTTTCCAAGGATTTTTATTTACCAGACGAATGGTACAAGTTACAACTTTATTAAGGAGCTGCAAAGGGAATTTGTTGAATTTTTTGGGGAAGGGAGTGACTATTTCAATTGTGGCTTTAGTGTGTTTACCTAGACCACAGTGAATAATTTGGCAATTTAAAAAATACCATTTTCTCCCCACATTGGTAGCTTAATGGAACATGTACATGTAGCACGGCCATTTCAGTTCATGGGGCATTGCCTTCATGAGATAGATCATCTTTTAAGCTGTGAGTGACTGATATGTGAGGACATACTTAATTTTGCTGGCTGTTCCTCAGAATGGACTCAGATGCAGCAAGTAGTGTTGTAGCTTGCCAGGTGGTGTGTAAAATCCTTTATTTTGTGTTTGTGCACTGACGAAGAACAGAGGATGAAGTGCGATTTGAGATTTTCAAATTCTACTGCAATATAAAAAGCAAGTACTGGGAAGTAAACGTGGCTCAGTTCTACGCCGCCTATTGCCCTTGAATAATACATTGACAGGATTTCTGAGTTATGCCATTATGTCTACTATGTATGTACCATTTTCTAAATTATACTGCAATGATATAGCAACAGTTAATTGTTTTGTAAAGTAACTTTTACAAAGAAGAAAAGCACACTCAATTTTTTAGTTAAATTAAAAAGAAAAGAGTCTGTATCCTACATGAAACTATTAGTTTTTTTTATAAAGAACTTGCTGTTCCCTTGCACATCTTCTGGGGAATCTCTTAGTTCCCCTAGTTCTTGTATTGTTTTTTCTTCCCTTGCCAAGTCTCTATTGACACTTGATTTGTGGTTTCTCCTAGCAGAACTAGAGGTGTAACTTTCTTCAGAGAGTTATCTTTTACATCTGATTATTTGTGGTTCGTTTTGTGTCAAGTTTTTTGTACGCATACAGCCAAAAAATAGCTAGCTACACAGATTCGTTATGAGGTAAAATGCCTCACTCTATATAGCTTCACAGATGGAATGGTGCTAGTTTCACAGTCGATGTGCTACTAAAATTAAAAACGAACAGCAAGAAAAACATTTTATCTGCATGGTAAGATTCTCATTGAAAAGTCTGAATCTGGTATACAAAAATGGTGACTGAATGCTTAGGGTGTTTGTTAAGAAATGAACCCAAGCTGTACTTCTTTTTTAAACTTTACTGTGACAGGTATACTGAAGTTTCACTGTTTTTAAAAAAAACTTAAAAAAATTTAAGAAACCGGTGTTGCCTTAGATCTCT
>NW_009704385.1:7000-70904 GCF_000703405.1 Apaloderma vittatum
GCTGAAGTTTGTAATCAGGAATTGAATGTAACCTCTCTATTTGCACAAACATTTTAGGCAATGTAGAATTGGATTCTAGATTCTGCCATGGGAAGTGCATATACTGCTCCTGTGGATCCTAAAGAATCAAAGTTAATTGCACTAATTTACTGCTGAGCTGTGTGGTGCATATAATCAAAATATATAGACTGACAAGAAAATCTGCAGTCAAGCGTATTCATTTTAACAAATGAATGGTACAATTTCAGTACCATTAATAGTTCATAATGTGTAAGTATTACTTTTTCTGCTGTGCCTTCTTTGACACACTCTTAATGTACCAAATCTGCCCTCCCATCTTTCTTCGTGCCGTTATCAACCACTCTCTCCCCTCTGGAGTTTTTTCACAGAACTTCTCAATGCTCTCTGCCCTGTAAAACAAGAACCACTTTACTTATGAAAACAACAACTAAAAGGGGCTCTTCTCAGAATATGAGGTGAGAGACAAAGGACAAATCTAAAGGCAAAGGACATATCTAGGATTGTGTGGCTGAGAACCGTAAGAAGTGACAGATTCATTGGTGGATTGTCTGACTTCCCATACAGATGCATACAATTCAAATGTATAGCTAGTGAAGTTTGAGGTAATCCTCTCTCTGGATTTCACAGTACCCCTTTCCTAGCACTTTTTTAGTCTGGAACAAATTACAATGCATCCTTCCGTGCTGTCAGGGCGCGTGCTTAATACTGGTTCTTAATTTCCTAAAGAGCCCCTAGTACTGCCACTTACGGATGGAGGGCTGCAGATGGGAAAAATCAGCCATGAGTCCCTTTATATTATTCCTTCAAGCAGTGTTGCTGCTGAAATCCCATTCTTGCTTTGCAGTCCTATCCCATTTGTTCTCTCCTTTTGTAATCTCTCCTTTTGGTTCTTCGAACAACTTGCCTCGCTTCCTTCAACTTCCTAGCCTCCTTCTCATCTTGAAGAGACTGGATGTAAGAAGTTTACGTGAATTTTAAATAAGTAATGGTGTTATAAAACACCCTAAGCTATGGAATACCAGGACCTAAGCTCTGGAAGAAAGAGCTCCGTTTCAGGAAGTCTCACTATATGCTACCTGTGCTTTCACTCTTGACTAGGCATCCCCATTTGCAAAGGTTTGTAATACTATAAAAGAGATACATAATGAAGTTCTTAAAACTCCTTGAACACTAATTAAAGTACTTTAGAATCCAAAGAATTGTACTTATATTAAAGCATAATAAAACAAGAGCCTTTATATTAAAACAGGTTACCTGAAAAGTCTTGTACACTTTTTACTTTTTAATTCTTGCTGCCCTAAGTCTGATGTTTGATTCTTCCTGTAGCCAGATCTCCCATCTAGATTATCATGGAATTCAGGATTACACTTTCAATGCCTTGCTCAAAATACATATATATTGGAAGAGAAATAAATAAATGGATGACTGGAAAACACAGCAGATTCAGATATGTTTGTACTGTACTTTGTCCTATTTATAACTAGAGCAACCTGCCTTATAGTTAACGTTTAGTCAAATAGTTGACAATCTAAAATAGGCAATACTGAGGTATTTCTAATGCCATGTTTTGCTGACCGATGTAATGAAAACACGTAGGGTTAAGGGTGATTAAATGCACCAGGCTGCTGCTGGCAGCCAGTGTGTATTTATGTATCTTCTAAACACCATACACGACACAGAGTATCACTATAAAGTATTATTTGTAGCACTTGTAATATTTAGCAACTCTTTCGTTGTTTGGTTTGTCTTGTAATAATGCTTTAATACTTTATAGTATATATCCTCATTAACATAATTTTTAATCCCTTATATGTGGGGGATGAAATATTGGACAAACTACTTTGTCTTTCTAGTAGTAGTCTCTTGGCACTTTCCTGAAAAGCCTAAGAGTACTTCCCACTATAAACTGCACAATGTAGTCTGTTTTAGGATGGAGAAGTATGTTTTTCTATGGATTAATATTTCAGCCTGGCTAATCTTGGTAGAAACTGAAGGTTACAAAGTCACACAAAGGCTCCTTACATACAGATGCAAAGTCGTTTGACAGTGCCAGCCCAGTTTCTCTTGCATAGGTATCCATATCACAGAAAAACTTGCCGCGATTGGCACTAATTGGCAACCTTGCTGGCACAGTGTGGAATATGGTCCAAAGACTGACTGGATAAAGAGGATCAACTGTTGCATCCATGCAGCATCAGAGGTAGCTGTTTTTGTCAGGATTGACATCTACTGTTGGGCTGGGGTATGAGCCTTGAAAAGGCTTTTCCTTTGACTCCTTTCCTTCATCCTTTCTGTAGATTTTTGATTTTCAGCATTTCAGAGTAATACTAATACTTCTCAGTGAAACAAAATTCACTTCAAGCCGTAATAAAAAGAAATTGAGTTGATAGTGTTCCTGGAATTTCATACAATAAAAAGCTGTTAGCAAAAGAGGTGAGGTATTTTTCTTGTCAGTCATATCTAGGGTTTTACTATTTTGACTTCTACCAGAAGAGAAAAGAGAGCAATGCCGTAATGTTTCTCAGTATGGAAGGAGAATTAATGGGGACGAATCATCACGATAGGGGCATGGAATGTGGTTTGTAGGTAAAAAATAAAGATGCCATTCTATTTTTCCCCCATAAATCTTGGCATGTAAGTTAAAAATACAGATATTGGATGATTTCTAGGAGTTTTTTATCTTCTGTATTTTTGGCCTATCAGACAGCCTCTGACTGTTGTAGTCCAAAACAGCATTTAATAAGCAGCTGGTTGTGGTTGTCATGTTGACATTCATCATGCAGCTCCAGTATATCTGAAGATCAGCAGAAGCTTCTGTGCATAATTCCTTACTTTTTCTCTTAGGACTTCTGTCTCTCACACTGAAAATTAATTTAAAACTAATTAAAAATATGAAAATACTTAGGATCACTTATCCTTTTAATTAAATTAGAAGACTTGAGGGAATGTTTATGGTCATTTGCAACCACTCCTGCATTTCAGTTGTAAATTAATGGGATATATGTTCCCAGAGCCACTTGCAAATAGTCTATGAGTCATGTTACTTGCTTTTTTTTCAAAAAACTTCAGTGACTATGGGCTGGGATGGTTTGACAGAGAAGTATTACGTTAGACTACAACTTAAGAAAAATACATTCTTCTCCAAATACAAAGTATTGTCTCAAACATCAAAATACATTGCAAAGTCTTTACCCTGAGTTACATGCTAAAGACCAAGGAACTTTTTTCTTGGTGGTTTTCAGTTTGCAGACTTCTGTTGCTAGACATGTTTTAATACATTTTCTCTAAGTAAAATGTATAAACAAAAAATATAAAAATTAAAGTTTTCTTGGCAGCATAGCATAGAAGTCTATGTATAAGTGCTATAGAGTTGAACAATTTATGGTTTTTCACTTCCAATTTGATTAACCTCCAGTAATTTTATTAGTATTAAATTTGTAGTTAATCTTTGGATATTATCTTTGAGACTTGTTCATATTAAATACAGAGTTTCATTGAATTTGGCTATTTTGTTAAAATTCCTTTTCTATTATTCATTGAGAATGTGATGGTAGTGTCCTGGTCACTGTATGTACTTAGTGGTGAATGAAAAGAAAGTCCAAAATCTGATGAATAGTTTTCACTAATGTGGTTGATAGAGGAGATAATGAGCATGTGGTAGCAGACTATTATATGTTTGAGCATAGCAGGGGGTTTTTAAGTTTTCGTTTCCCTTAGTTCTCAAAGTTCTCTTGTAATGACCAAAAAGTCATTAGATAAATAATATAACACAAGAGGATGAATAATTGCCATTGTAAAAAGATGCTTGTATTGTTCAGAAATTTTCAAATTCTCCGTGGTGTTTGTCACTCTCAGAGTCTTAGTTTGCATTCCTGAGATCATCTTAATTTACCTTTTATGGTAAGTAGTGCCATAATAATTTAAGAACTTGCTGGAGAGAAGCACAAAGAATAATTATAAACTTGTGTTTACTGAGAACTTCAAAGCTCTCTCTCCTTGCAACATTAATCTTGCCACAGAAGGGTGGAGGAAGTAGGAAGATACAGACTACACTTCACAACACAACAGTAATAGAATCAGCATCTGTGGAGTGCATATGGCAGCGTGTTTATTTCTGACATACAGTCCCTTCCGAAGATCTCTGTGGGACAATGGGACTGTAACAAAGGAATAAGAATCAATCCCATGGTTGTTTTCAGAATCCAAGAAGACATTTTTCATAATGTTGTGGAAAGTTAACTAGTTCATCTGAGGTAAAAGTTCTTACGACTTAATTTACTTTGATGTCATCAGATTATGGAAACATAATACATTAGAGTTCTGTGTTGATTTGTATGAATGAGGCAAACTCTGTCACCCTGTACTTTTGTGCCACTTAAGCTGGCTTGCAAATTCTTCCTGCTAAGAAGTACCACTAGGCTGAAAAGGAAATACTTTTAGTACTAATCCACAGCACGTTCGCTGAGGACGCTTTTGTAAGGTGTTCCACGTTTTACAGGACAAAGAAAGAGGACAGAGAGAAAATTAAGCAGCTGACTCTGCACCACTTGGTACAAACATGAACTGTTGAAATATGGACCTGTTTGTGAGAATATTATGAGAAAATAAAATGAAACAGAAGAATATAAATAAAAGTCCTAGGCAGATGGTTCCAGCTCTTTAAGAAGTTGTGTAAATTACACATTGAAGAAAATGTCTGCAGTAGGTAAAACCTTATAGGTAGAAACATCTAAAGCTAAATCATTAACAAAGCCGGAAGTCAGCTGTAGGAATTGATCTGAACTGTGACATTATACAAGGAATCGTATCTTCCACAAGATGGAGCTGTGTGATTTCTGCTTTTGGAAAACAAAGTCTATTAGTAAATGATTCTTTGATTACTGTACAAGGACAGGAGAATCACAGTGATCTATCATCCCTTTCTTACTCAGATGCAAAGGAACCACTACAATTTAATTCTGGATGGTCGTGTGGGTGCTAAAAATATTCGATTTAACATGAAGGCCTCTGAATCTAGAAGAAAAACTGTATTTAAAGAAGAAGAAAGATAAATCCATTACCTTTCTCTACGAAGATCACAGCAATTTGCTTAGTGTGTGATGTCCTATCAGCTTTTCTTTATTTACTCATGCTGGTGATGACTGCAATGCAGATTTCTTTGGAAGGATTTCTTATAATTTATGCTCTGTAACATCTGGATGAGAGAGGGATATGATTGCTTGAATAAGAATTCAAACAAATATTTCAGTAACATTGATGGACCTTCAGTTCTGGAGTGTTTATTAGGTTTGAGCAGATGTAAGTAAAGTACTTCATCAACAGAATGGAATATTGTCTTTGAGAGCAATGACTAGAAAAGATCCGGGATTTTTAGCAGAAAAAAAACCAGAACATGAGGTTATATAATCCTTTTCCTGAATAAGCAGGGAAAGTGAGCAGGCGTGAAGGGTCCAAAAGGCCTGGAAAGGTAGAAGAGCTCTTCCACAACATATCAAGAAACTTAGAAGATTCAAGATATTGAGATGTTAACAACATGGGATATGTCCCTAACGCTCGCCTGAGTGCCAGCTGTGGAATTACCCATACTGCTAGTGCTGACTCAGCTAAAAAGGGTATGGTTACAGGTGGCCTCCTAGGTCAAGTGGTGGTTGTACAGGAAGATTCAAGAGCACTTTGGAATACTCTGCTACTTGAGTTAACACTGAAGAATATAAATAGGAACTTGTTTGCGACATTGCTAAATCACAGCAAGACCAACATTTTCTAATCTTTTCCTTTTTAAAAATTGTTTTGGATTACAGTGGGTTAATGATTATGAACACTTTGCAAACTTTAATAAATTCTTCTGATTACACTGTATATGCTGAAGCTTGCTTTCAGATGAGATTATGTTGAATCAAACTACAGCTCCCTTCTTCATTCACTTTTCATTGCTAAAACCTAGCTTCTCCAATGATTCAAAATATACTACAACCACTCCTCTGTTCCCTAGTTTGTGCCTGGGTGAGAGACAGAAGACCTGTGATCGCTTCTGAGTTACACATAAATGGATTGTGTGGCTGATACATACACAATGATCGACTTGCGCGTGTGTCAAACACAATAGATAATTGCTGAGCTTACACAGCAATATTTTCCTCACTGAGAAGACTCATGTCAGTCTTATCTCCTACTCAGCTGTCAGTTCTCATGGAAACTTGTTGGAACTTCGTATCTTTGAGTCCAGGTCCTTTTGTTGATTTTGATCAAAATCAGACAATTCATTCAGAAGTTATGAGGGAGGGTATGAGAACTGACAGTCTGTGAGTGCATCTATATAATTTATTCCCTAGCAAAACTAGCTAGCATGGAAAGCAAAGTTTTTAGTTTTCAAAATTGGCAATCAGAATTGAGTAACCCACATTTAACTGAAACAAATCCACATGACTAAGTTTACGTGCACAACTTACAGTGTTGTAAGTCACAATGTTGAGAATTCTCATCCTTCTGGGTTTGTGTGCATCTGGATATATATAAGCTGGTATGTAAACCACATTCACTACTGGAGAACCTGAGGGTAAGAACTAGATCATGTAGCAGTCTTTCCGTTTGTTTACCTAACACAAGCCAATTTTTTTTTCTTTTTTTAAAAACCCACTAATTCTAGAAGTGTTGATTGTTCACCTACTTTTTTTCCTGTGGCAAATGTTTACCAGAAGAGGAAAGCTGAAGGAAATACTGATAGCAGATGACAACTATTTTTTCACATAATCAAAAACTTTAATATGCTTTTTGTTATAGTGAATGGACTTGTCTCATTTTTAAAATAGGACTAAAGAAAACCACTACTGTTATGAATGTTACATGGACAAGAGAGATCATATAGTTATTGAATTTGTGGTCTGTAGATGAAAACTATTACAGAGTTTAGAGTTTCTGTTATTTTATTATGCATTTCTGAAAGCAGGGAAAGTGAATGATTTATTTTTCAAGCAAAATATTGTAGGCACAATTAAGTAATAAAAAAACATATGTCCCACATCCATGCATTTTTAATTTATATCAAATAAAATTAACCATATAGATATTTTGTTTTACCTACTTTACATTTTTACATGTTTGTCTTGAGACATTTGAGGTGTAACATTCTTGAGTTTGCAAAAACTTCACATTTGAAAAACTCCTAAGAAACAATCCTATGATCCTGTGGTAAAAATCCCCAGATTTTGGCAAGGCACAGCAGTTTGGTTCAGGCATACTTGGAAGATTTTCAGAAATAATTCACATTACAATATGAGTTGAATTGCGTCCTGTGAGGAAAAGCATGAAAAGAAGGCAGGCATTACTAGTCAAGCTTTACTTTTGTGCCACCAGTAAACAGATTTTAAGTGAAATACAGAAGAATAAAGTGTATGAAATTTGTAATACGTAAAGGAGGTATATAATAACAGGGAGAGCTTCTGAAGTATCTTTTAAGAACTAAATGAAGGTGCTTTATTTGTAAGTAAGTATAGTGCAACCTACATGCTTCAATCAAGCCAACAGTAGGCTTTAATAAGTGATAATAAAGTGAGAAAGGTGTTTTTTTGAGAAGGATGGAAGACGCATGTAAATATTCTTCTAAGTATGTATCCAGTGAACAGACACCAAACTAGACACGCTATATTGCCTTGCACTAAGGCACCCAAGCAGTGGTCTCCAGGGTCTTGGCTGAAGCTGAATTTGCTTTTGGTATGGTGAACTGAAAGTTCATGAGTAGAAAATGTCAAGTATGATAATCTGGCTATGGAAACTATACATGTAGGTGCTTTGCTTGTCACTTATCAGGCTGTATATTTAAAAGAAGTGAAAGTGCTTCAAGATGGTGTATTGGAATGTAGCAGTTTATTTAACTGAAATGAAGTAGCTTGCTTATTCACTTGTAAATGAAATGGGAAGTTAATTTTTTTTGGGAGGACTCATGTAGAATTCCCATACTTCTGGGGTCTGACTATATGTGCTTATGCAGTCTCCCTGTTCTCTTTCAACTTGTTTACACATCAATTATTCCTGAAATACTATAGAAGTGAACAGAGTCGAAGAACTCTTATTCTGAATGTAGATAATCTGCAATAACTCCATATCCAAGCCAAGATGAAATGTACTCCTAATCAGTTCAAGACAAGCCTGATACGTTGTGCAGCAACTTCTTTGTGCAGCCAGGTTCTACCTGCAAACAAAATGTAATTGAATCCTGCCTACTGTGTTCTTTATGAGCTCCCCAGGGAAGCCTGTGGTCATCATGTAACGCGTTCTTGGTGTGAAGACGGGGCTGTCTCCAACATTTTCACTCCACGAGGAGTATTGCTTTAGAGTGAACACTGTGACATGAAGAGGGGGATTTTATAAGTCACTTCCTCCAGAACATTTAGGGAGCTACCGCCTGAGGTGTGCAACTAGTTGTTTTATTCAATATATATGTTTTTATTTGGAGAAGGAATATACTTGATTCACAACATCCTGCCCAGTGGGCACTAAGGTTGTATAACTATTCTTAATACAAGTTGTAATTAAAATTTCTAGATTAGGTTGAATACTAGAGGGAGAAGGAAGAAAAGAGAAAGAATAAAATGGCACAGTTTATGCTGGGGACTCTAAATTTTCTGTTGTCCTTCAATTTTTCACTTAAATTGACCTCACAGGGTTGGTGAAATTTATAGGCTAATGAATGAAAAGATTTCTTAGGATCTCTCCTCTCTGTTTTTTCTTGTATGTTTGCCACTGTGAACTCAGAGTTCCTTTTATGCTGACTGAGGCTTAGAAGATAGCTCTGTCCCACTGCACATTCCTTTGTTTTCTAGAATTTATTCCTCTTTCACACTCTGTAGGAACTCTTTAGAAGCCACGTAGTGTATGAAATCTGTCTTCTTCCATGAAACACAGATGTAAAATATATCTTACTGTACAGAAGATACTTGATTGACTTTGTAGTTGAGCCCTTGACGTGCCCCCAAATGATCTGTAAATACAATGAAGCCGTAACACAATGTGTCAGCTTAGAATGGAGTGTCTCGGCTGAGTACCAGGGCTCTGTCTCTGGGAATCAGTGTGGTGTTGTGTTAATATTGCAGGCTTATGAATGTTTTAGTTTGAGTAAATGCAAAAATCCTTCAAACTCCATCCTTTATATAGCTGTTTGGCTGGAAGAATCTGCTGCAGGGTTCGTTATCTTTCTACTACAATTCTCAGATGTGTTTTCTCGTCTATATTATTCTCTTATACAGTGAATGTGGCGATGTTCTCCTTTCTTTGAAATGAAATGCCTGTTGTTTAGAGCACTAGAACTTAGAAATTTTGAAAAGTATAATCAATTGTCATCAAAAGAATATATGACATCTTGAGGGGCGATTCCTGCTCAGCAATACCTGTTTTCCTGTTCTCTCAATATGAATTAATTGGGTCTCTATCTTCTCCCTTTCCTCTCTGTATTTTCTCTTCTTCTTTGCAGAAGAAGGCAAAAGCTCAGCCTCAGAGAGCAAGCTGAAAAATCTCCCTGCACATAGAGAGATGATAACCATGTGGTATAGAATGGGAGGGAGAATATGAGGAAAATGGAAGATTAGAAATATTTTACTTAGATACAATTTTACCAAACAAGAGATACATTCTAGAAAAGTAAAGGGGGGGAAAAAGCCCCAGGCATGCACAGGTTGTTTCCTGTAGACAGTTCTGTTGTATATTTTGATAAACTTATTTTCTGACTTTTTAGGCATACCCTAATTTTTTTTTTAACTATGGCAACGACACAGGAAACACCTGACAAGATATTTCTGACAAGATATTATTTCAATCCAGAAATAGAAAATAGCACATGCACAAACTCCTGGTACATCCAGTTATATTTTGATAAGAACTTACATGGAGACCAATATTTTAAATAACAAATACCGAACAATAACTTATATTTAAGAGAATTGGTAGGTGGACCACTTCTCAAAAGTGCTGAGTGGCCAGTTACTCCTACGAATGTCATTTGAGAGCTAGAAGATGCTGAACAGTTCTAACAATCAGCTAATATATATTTAGTATTGGTTTAACCTACTTCTGTTGAAGTCATTGTGAGTTTTATAATCAAATTCATAGACTCATAGAATGTTTCAGGTAGGAAGGGACCTCAGATGTCTTCTGCTCTAATGTACTACTCAAAGCTGGGACCACTGTGCATGTGCTTAATACTGCATGATGTTGAATATTGTTCCTTAAATCAGTTTAGAAAACTATCTGGTATGCAAATGCTTGTCTGAACCAAGAGCTATGTCTGAAGCACTTGACATGAAGCCTTCCCCCACTCTCACCACCTGAGATTGAGAGCCCTCTGAAGATAGAGCTTCTTATCAGCAGCACAGTCATCTATGTTTTTTTTACTGTTTGGTATTTTTATTTAAAAAGCAATGTATTCCTATATACTATATATGAATATTAACCACCAATTGATTTAAATAGCTGTCTTTAATTGCTTCAATAGTATTCATCAGTAGTGAAAGTAAATAAATATTCTGGTTGGTGGGAAAGCATTGGAGCAAAGGTCAGGAGGCAAAATTAAAACATGCAAATAAATTAGTATTACTACTTAGAAAACTATATTTTTATAGTTAACAATTTTGCAGGAGGAAAGAAAAAGAAAAGACAGAACTCCATGCTCCTGCAAAGTACTCCAGTTCCTTGACAGCTGCAGGTGTACGGTGAACTATGGCTGAAAATTCTACAGATGCAGAAAGGAACAGCCTTGCTGGGATAATTGTTTCTCAGCCTGCTAATGAGAACAAATGATGAGGGTTTTTTTTGAAAAATGGAATCCTGAGCTCTTAGAAGGCATGAATCTAAAATTCATATTTGTATGCTTGTGTATAAATACATATAAATATTTTAAATTTCTCTATTTGTGTCCTTACATGTAGAACCAGTAAGTATGCACTTAATTTTTTCTCCTGCTCCTTCAGATGGTGGTGACATGCTTGCTTTCTTCCTGATGTTTTTCTCAGATAGATGCAATATTTGATGTTGCGTTTCAGCTGTAATCTAACAAGCATGATTAAAGTGGCTGACTTTGGTAATTGGATGAGTTAACACGCTTTTTATAGGAGCCCTTTGTTGGATCAGTGTGGGAACTGAAAACCAGTTTATACTAAGAAACTAGTTTCATATTACATAAATAAAGTGTAATGCTCCTTGCACAGCTTAATGCTCAAATTTGTTAGGGTTTATATAAACATGTAAGACACATTCCAAGATCATGTAAAATAAGATGCACGTACTGATTTCCACAGTTGCCACCACCTAGCTTTCTAACAAACAGAGATCTTGGTCAACAGATCTGCACATGTGAACAGGGCAAAATGTTACATATGCACACGTATACGTATTAATGCTTGTAGATATGACCAAGTGATTCGTAAGTCCAAATAGAAAATGTCCTCAGAGAATATGATGCATAATTCTTCTATTTATTAAAATGGATATTTATCACAAACTAGTGGGGAACTATGTGTCTGCACCCTGAGTTGGTCAGACACAAGTCTACAGTAGCCAAAAAAGGAGGTAGAGGTCAGGAGCCAGCAATGGTAGCACTTAATTGCCTGATCAGCCCCAGCTGGAACCTCCACCCACCCCTCTGCTTCCTGACCTGGGAGCCCCATTTAAGCTCTGGCCGTGCCACAGAGGACTGTGCTTTCGTTGGTGAGGCTGCTGTCTCGATCTGGGGTTACCCTTCCCTTCTGCATGATCTCTTGGTGGAACTGATGTGCTTTTGTGCCTCCCTGGTGGTCTTTTCGTTCTGGCCTTGATATCGTTTTAAGGTTGTGATACAGTTTCTGCCTTGAAGGGGATGTGGATTGAGTGATCTGAAGCACAGATGGAGCTGGTGCCGGACGGTCTGCGTCTGTAGGTATGGGAGCGTGCCCTTAACGTGGGCACTTTTTTCCTGGATCTGAATGTATGTAGAGATTTGAGAGTATTTAATACTCTGATGATGGTTTCTGCAAGAAGAGCAGGCGTTAAGTAGCTCATGATTAATGCTTTTAGAGATCACAAACAAGGCTGTACAAAATAGAAAACTTGTTCTTGATGTCAGTATGGGAATAGGTTTGTCTGGTCAGTATTAGTGACATTTGTCACATTACCCAAACTGATCTGAACAAATTCTTTAGTAAGGTTTTGTGTGTGGAACTGCATGGCAGTGGTTGCTGGTAGACATCCCTTCTTTGTTACTCCAGCTATACTGCTTTCTTTCCACCCTGGAACGCTTGGGAAATTAGTCTAAAACAGGACAAAAAAATCTCGATACTAAGAAACCAACAGAAAAGGTAAGAGTGGTCATACTGGTTAGGAGGTGGAATACGAACAAGGGAATGTTACAAGCCATTTTTCAGCGTTCAGTGATACTTAAATGGATCAACAGGAATGTCCTTCGGTTAAACGCTGCACATAATATTTCTGTGAAGAAGACAGTAAGCATATTCCATACCCTCTGGCAATAGCACTAGAAATCTGTCAGGAAGGGATTAGGTAGAAGTGTGTGTTATGTATGGCTGACTCCCTGCAGGACTAGGTGACAAGACTCTTTGTAGAGTTAATTATGGTTAAAGAGGAAAGAGCAAGATATAAAAAAAAACTGTTGAGCACCCTTCTAATAAGAAGTGGAAATGAAGTAAAGGAATAATAATATGAATCTTCATGTTTTTACTTCACAAAAGGATTTTCTTGTTCTGAGTGCTGAGTATTTTTTTTCTTCTACTTCTTTGTGAAATAAGTGATGGGTTTATGTGGCCAGCTTGTGTCAGAGATTGAATGGATTACATGCATGAAGGAAGCATAAGTCTCTATAATAATAATAATGAAAACCAAGAGAACTATTTAAAGACTGATTAAAAAAGAGATGCTTTTGCAGCTGAATGTATTTTTGACTGTTTTCAACTGACGTAAGGAGAAAGGTGTCATCCGTATTTATGCTTCATTAAGTAAGCATAAGGAGACCTGAAAAATAAAAAGGAGATTTGCAATTTTATTCCTTGTCAGCATGAAGGAACTTGTCAGGGAGGGATGCACTGTTTAAATTGTGCCAGTCAAAAATGGGGATCAGGAGCAAAGCACACGAAGAATCTGATTCTCAGATTCCAGGAGAAAGAGATCTCAATTATTCAAAGTCCACAAAGTTCTAAATTCTGTAAAGAAGAACTAAAATCACCAGCTACTAGACTGATTTGATATTTCAGAATTTCAGAAAATGGAATAATTGTTTCTTTCATAAATTGGGAAGCTTTTTTTTTTTAAATTGTGGCTCTAAAATGTCTGTTTTGTCTACTTTACAAGTACTGTTACTAAAGCTGTTTGCAGCTACACCTGAGCATGGGCGATGTGCCTTATTACATCAGTCTCTTCCAGCCTAAACTATTCTCTGCTTCTGTAACATAAATAATAAATTTTTTTGATTCTGTCATATTTTACTGTTACTTTGCAATATGAAACTTCATAAAGGAGTTCCTTGAGTTGGAAGGTTCTAGAGGATAAAAATACACTATATATTTGTGCAAGGAAGACCATTTTCTTTTTAAATATAAAGAAGCTGCAATGATGATCACTATTAATGTGTTTTTCATTTTAAGAAATTGGGGGGTAGGGAAGGAGAAAATCAGAGGCATTCATGAGTGCTAAAGTTAAATCTCTCGTGTTTTGTTCTAACTTCCCCTCATTGTAGTGCTGGCGTACTGCTGTGAGTTTGGCAGTTTGACTGGCTTTTTAAAAGAATGCTTTCAATGTATTTTGAACATTGGAATAGGGATATTCTAATAGCACCAGTGCAATGACATGTGTGATTGAAGAGAAGGCTTCAAATAACACAGATGTTGGAAACACAGTTCTTAGGTGGATACTGATCAGATTGCTCCAGACAAGCTTCTTGGTGTGTCTGGTCTGTGCTTCTCTGATCTTCCTGCTTTTGCCTTCCCTACTATTCCTTCAAAGCAATAAGTCTTTTTCTCCTGTGATGTTCTGTTAAACCTCTTTGTCACTTTTGTTCCTTTTCCCTGTTTAGTGCCTCTGCTCTGCTTCTCCCTCTGCAAGGAAGTTGAAGGAATTTCAAATTCTTTCAGTTTTAGCCAACAAACTGTCCTGAAGTGTTCCTGATTAAATCAAACTGAGCCAGATGATGACAGCACCTGGTTCATTTGTTGTCAGATTCTATCTCTTTAAAGGTACAATTATCCACATAACCTATCAGTCCTAATTTAGCTGTTCAGGCAGCCATTGTTAGTTTTAGTGTTCTGCAGCACATTTACTACTTCCTGGGATGCTTCATCAGCTTCATAATGTTAACCAGAAGCTATAAAATATATGTGACAAGAATGTAGTCTGGAGATGAGTTTGACTGGCCTTTTACACCATTTGAAATTCCTTGATGTGTTATGCACAGTGGATAAGACATCAATTTCCCAGGCACTCATGTCAGCTTAATTTCAAAATTTCTTTCAAACAAACTTTTTGTGTCATTCATTTTATTTCTTTTTTTAAATGAGAAAATCCTCCAGAGAGCCACTTTCTCTGTGAAGTTTGCTTTGCAGAAATGATGATCATGTGAAAAAAAAGTTTGAACTGATATAATGCTGAACTGTAGTTAGCCATTACACTGTTTAACTATTGTATATTTAGATCTAAATTGCCCAGATTATTTTTTCAGTCATGATATCTCTTACTGAAAAATAAGCATACTTTCATAAAAAAGAAAGGAAATAGATAGTTATTGCAAATATGAAGGGCCAACATCATGTGTGATTAAATGTTATACAATACCTTAACTGCATATATTGGGAAAATAGGATTCAGTCATAAACAGGCTAAATAATGGGGAAACCTTACATCAGGAGCCTAGATCAGCTCCTTAAATTTATGTTTCCCTGCTAGCACCATGTGAAAGGACAAAACCCTTTTACTGTCTGCTGTGATAAAGGGGATGACATCTTGCAATGGTGAAGAAGGGTTATTTCAAAAATAAAAATTGTGTGCTACTTTTTTCTTGTCTCATTAGCAGCACCAGTTCCAGAAATACTGATTGACATAATTTTAAACAGAATTTAAGATGCTTTGGAATTCCTGTGAATGTGACCTCTTCCCTTTCTTCCTTTGCCAACGCCCCATACCTTACTGTATACTGAACTATTCCAGGAAACCGAAGCAGTGAAAAACCTGTGTGTGGTGCACCATACTGGGAGAAAAGTTCACCTGCCAGCTTGTAGTAGGAGGGATGCATATTTAAAAAGGCAGGCTGTAGCTAGCTCCTGCTCTTTACAACTTTAACTTAGTCTTTTATTGTAGTACGCTTGACTGAATGTAATTTCACAGAAAGCTCAGTTCTGTAATTTGGTGAGATCTGAGACTGCAGGTATTTGTACCTTTTCGCTGCTGTACTGCGGATACACCAGCGGTTTCCTGCTTTTGCACTGGACAGGTATGGCCACTTAGAGATGGTTTCCTGCTACAATGCAAGCTGATATGTCTTTCTCACAGAACCAATGTGTTTACATTCCCTCATGCGAGACAAAATACATGCATATTTGTTAAGTAACCCTGCAGTCACTCATAAATACACTCCACAATCTGTCACAGCGGGCCCACTTAAGCATCTGCTACCTGGAAAATGAGTGCTTGGGTCTGAGGAACCTCAGAAAAGTTGATGGCAAACACCAAAAGTTTATGAAAGGCTCTGTGGGTTTTGATTGATTCTTCCCAGGCGGGAGGATGGCAAGGGAAAGATCTTTATATATCTGCCATTATACTACATACTGCCATCTATACTGTTATTTGGAGGTTTCTTTCTCAAGTATAAAAGCATTCACTTTCTTTTAGTACACAGAGCAGTATTCTTTTAATGTGATGCTTTTGCATCTGAGACAGTTGCTCAGATTATGATAATCTACCAACACTGGAATTTCCTGTATGTATTTGGGTGGTATTTGTGGCACTCTCTTCTACTTTGTTTCAACCTCTGTATTTGTAAACCTTCCTATTTGCTCAGTTACCAATTTTCTGACATCATTTTATCTGATGACCGAAGCATTTAATCTCCATAAATCTACACTGACTTTAGCAGGAACTGCAGATAGTGCCTCAAAAGATCATATTTTTTGTTTAATAGATAGCTGTATGATAGCCAGACCAGGAAAATAAGCAGATAGTCAGATAGATCGAGGTTGTGGCTGACAGTAACATAGGGCCCAATTCAACTTTTAGGGTTTATTATTAAAATATTTAATATAATTTTCTATGCTTGCCCAGAAACCTAGGCATTTTTCCTTTCTCATGTAGCTCAGAAAGAAGCACTTATTCTGAGTTTGCAACAGTAAGGGAGGAATTTAAAATAGCAGAAGAATTAATGGGCAAGAGCAAGGAACTACAATAAAATACCAATACAGAAATACAGAAAAAGCAAAAAAAAAAAAATAGATTCCTGTTAAATGCCCTTGAAAGCCATGCTCCCTGCTAGTTATTCTCACTTGTGTTTACTGGATTCCTCTAGTGTAGTTAATCGCTCCATCTGTTAGGCATCTAGCAGTTTTTCCTTTCCTTTTCTCTGACTCTGATCTGGTTGGCTGTAGTTCATAGCAGCCTCTGCACTTCTTCAGGGAATTCAGAATAAGGCAAATGACAAATGGATTCTTTGCTGAAGAAAATGTGGTTCCTGGATTGGAGTCTTTTCTTTGCATTCCTTTAAGATACAAACAAACAAAACAACTCCACAAATTGAGCAATTATTTTGTTTGTAATTTCTCTGACTGACTTTGAAAGATCTACACCGAGTCAGAATAACATCTTCCTGATGATGTGTTATTAGTGTAAAAATGGGTGCAGGTTAGTTCCTCATCCTTGAATGATTCTGTGTGGTATTTTTCCTCTGGTTTACAATTTAGCTGTTATTTAAAGAAAGGTTCCAATATATAGTGTCTATCAATTGGGCCTGCCCTGACCTGATCTTTTGTCCCACTCAAGGCAATGTGAAATGCTTTCCTGGCTCTTCAGATCTGCAGGGAGTGGTTGTACCGCTTGGAGCTCCTCCCTGGCTCTCAGCAGTGGGTATGATTAACGGAGGGACTTTGCAGCAGGCAGGGGTGTCACACAGAGAATGCTTTGGAGCTCTCCGGATGAAAGCGCTTCCTCTTCTGCTGTAGGCAATTTGTAGTGTCTTAATATGGCTAACCCCGCTTCTGATCTGCAGTACGCCTTCTGATGAATCAGTCTTTTATATCATGTCCCCAAACATATACTGCTAAGAGAATTAGTAAGTATTTGCATAATGCAAGAGGATAGTACAGTAAATAATAACAATTAGACCATGTAGGTTTTTTTAATGTTTAGAATGTTTAATTTTGATGTCTTTTTTGATTCAAAATTCCAAACTCTTACAGAAATGCATCACTGAGGATTTGGATTTTAGTTCGTACCCTTACCGTGGTTTCTGTTTCTAATTTTTTTGTCTAAAAGCCCTGTCTCCCCATGAGAAACTACTCTCTCAAACCTGTGGCTCTTAAAGATTTGCCATTATAAAATGTATATAATTATCATATGGTAGTAGAGAAGGTTTTATTTGTCTTAATTGATGTAGCTAGTTATCTCTCAGAATACACAGAGAGTCCATTTATGTTGGCAAGCAACTGAGAGTCGCAAGTAAAATGGTCTGGTTCCGATAGTCTGAGGTGCTCAGGGTGAGGGAGAGGAGGTGGAGAGCTGCAGTGACAGCTAGATGGGAGCACAACTGGAGAGAGGCTCCACACAGAAGAGCTTTACCCCTGCTAGCTGGGGCACTGAGACTGGTGACACAGGCCAGGGCTGAGCAGCTGCTGCAGAATTTCATGTGCTTGTTACAGAGCAGTGTTTTGCCCCTCATTTCCTTGAGCTTGAGGGTTTTTCATGACTAAATTTGAGTTGCACTTTTTTATCTGTTGGCCTCATGCTCCTGTTCTCTAACCTATTCAAGCAAGTTCTCCTTAGAACTTCTTCATGTGCATTTGAAATGATGCTGTCAGGAGGAAAAAACCATGATATTAAAATCTTTCCCAGTGTCTTTCCTGTGAATTTCCTACTGCTTTTTAAGATTACCCAGTGTAAGTTAGTCAGCTTTTTCTTTATACCCGGTTCCGAAGCTGCTCATATTCTAGAGTCTTCCTGTCCATTTGGTTGGTGGAAGCTGTCTGTTTCTGCTTCTTTCCTCAGTAGATTTCAAATTCTCATCCTTGAATTTTGGCATAACTCATGAAGAGTAGGTTATGCAGTTCTGACAGGAGGCTTATTTAAGGTATTTGTTCCCTGTAGTGACTGGGAGAATTTTCCAGCTGGCAAAGAAAACATGCCTTCAGCCAGTCAACAATGCATCAGTGGAGCACAGCAGCTCTTGCTTATAGTCTCATAATGGGACTATCAGTAAAAGAGAAACATCCTGACAATAAAAAGTGGGTTTTTGACATATGGAAAACAATGAAGTTGCCGACCACAGTAAGAAAGCAGAGGAATTCCTGTGGTCCTGACACTCTGAGGACAGGCTTGTAACAAACAGAGATGGCAGATTGGTACAGATGGATATATATTGTAGGAAAGGTAGTTCATATTGCAGAGGAATTGTTCATAATTTAGGAGCTAAAAATGTAGCAGAACAGCCCAAAGGATGATGTAGAGTGTTGAAATAAGCTGCTTTAAGACTGAAACCAGGGGAGGGGAAGAATCAAAAAAACCCGTAACTGGGATTGTTTGCTGAGTGAGTGTTTTTAAAGTGTCAAAGCAATTTCTCCAAAATAATAACCCAAAATCCAACACACAAAAAGAGGTGAAATTGAGGCAAAGGGTGGTAGGCTGGGAAAATTTTCATTTACTTTTACACATGAGAAGAAAGAGGCTGATACTCTCTACTTGAGCATGCGTTTGCAGCCACTTGAGTAACTGTGTGCTAACCACCTAATGGACGGTACTGGAGATTTTATTTATTGCTCAGTAAGAAAACCAATAAAAATCAAAACTGCTATAGACTGATGTCTCTGCTCATCTCGTTGTTTCATTGAGAGATTTTATGTATCACTGAGCAGCAAGCACAGCCCATGGTTGCTTGTATAAGGTGGTTGTTTTCAAACTTAGGAGTGTCACCTGTCAGGATCAATTACTTTAATTTTACACGTTTCCAGCTATTATGTTTTTTTAATCAGAAGAGGTGGAAGTAGAAAATAGATTCTTCACAATGAATTAAATCACAATCTGCATTAAATCTGCAGTTACATATTCACAGAAAAGGGCGTAACAGGGAAGTAGATTATTCAGATATGATACTCCTCCTCTCTTGCTTCACCGTGCAAGTCTAGGAGAAGAGGTTACATTTTATTTCAATGGCTTTCTCTGTTTATTCACCAGTTTTTCTTTCTCAGAATTGATCCCACTTCTCAGCTGCGCATCTGTGGACTGCAGGATGTAGTAATAACATTTTTTTTAATGATCAGCTCTCTCGCTTCTTACAGTACACAGGAAAAAAACAGGACGGGGCACCAAAGAGTCTTTTTGTTATTTCCTTTTCCATCTTTCAGCAGCAGTGAAGCAGAACACTGTGGAAGTGAAATATTGAAACCACAGAGCATGTTAAGAAACTGCCTTTATTTCTTTACTTAGAGATCAGTGCTGAAGTCCTCTTTCAGAATGACTTTTTAATATTCTGCCACTTCATCTCAAGAGTTCTTTTTCTGTGGATGTTAAAAAATTAACAGAATTCACATCCCGTGCCTCGCAATGTGAATTCTTTTTAGGTTTCTTTCTTCCCTACTCTAAATATTTTTTTTAAATAAATTTTAGACATTGATCACTTGAAGATTTTTTTTTTTTTTAAGATTGTATGATTTTATTTTAATTTGCTGGAAGGTTCTGTCTGCTCTCATGAGATGTAGAACTACACTGTTGTCTATTGAAGTACAGCTGACAGTCTGGGAAATGCAACAGTCACGGGCACAGCGTACGGTGGGGTTTGTAGCTTCACGGCCTCTCTTCTGTGGCCGTGCTGCTAGGAGGCTGGTGAAAACTGAATACCAGGGCCCTTTTAAGTATTTCTAGTTGGCCAGTAAGAAACACTGATTACTTCTAGACAGTTTACAGGAAGGATCTGATTGATGTTTTATTGAAATTTTCATTTCTCAAAATAATAAAAGAACTTAATCTTGGAGAAAACATCATGAAAATACCTGTCTTCCTTATGCTGCTTTCTTATTCAACTTCTTTCAGTGGTCTTGCTTCTAAATCTAATTTTCCAATCATTTGGAATGTTTGCTTATTGTTCCAGCATTATTGGTATCCAGCTGAGTCTGTGGCAACTTGAATATCTTTTTCCTGGAAATCTCTGTACTTTTATTTTTAATTCCAGTCATTCTCCTTCATCTATCTCAGTTCAAGTTAACTGGAGGAAAAAACTCTTTCATTGTTACAATTTGATAATACAGAATTTCTTGGACAGTTTGTTTAAGGTTGTCCTTTTTCAGCTTCATTGTCTGCCTGACAACTTTGTGGTTACTGATGACATTTGCTGCTGCTTCCATTTTCGACTGATGACCTGATTCTTGAATTCGTTTAACTTGATCTTTCTTTCATTTTGTGTTCTCTAAATGTTGTCATTTTCTTGACTATTCCTCTGTGTGTGATGTGTTTCAGTAACTTCTGTAACTCACTTTGATTTGAAAGCAAGTACTCCAGGACAATTTGAAGTGTTTTGTTGTTGGAGTCAGCGCTTTTCCTTTGCTGCTTTTGTTTGTCAGTGGTTTTAATCCTTTTGCAGTTGATTACGGAGAATGCTACTGAGGGATTGTTATCCCTGTAGTTGAGTAGCAGATGAAAATGCTTCCTATTTGCACCTGTTGGCCTCAGCTTGTGCTGGGACTCGTTACAGTTTTGCACGTGTGTTTTTTTGTTTCTGACTTTCAACAGAAATAACAGTGTGCCAGTATTCTTTTAACAATATTTATAGTATTTATGTTAAATTTGGGGTTTTTTTTATTTATTGTACTTACACGTTATCTCAGCTTTGGTCTGGTAACTGAGCATATAAAGGTGTTGTGGATGACTTTATTAAAAATATTTTCCTTTATATGAAAGTATTATCTTTTGATTGCTAAAATGATACTTTCTGCTCTCATGACAATGTCCAAGATACTGGTGAGCCTTCAGTAAATACTTAGATGTGAGCAGGCTTAATTGCTGTGTAGCAATTCACTAGAGAATATATTCGTCACCGTAATTCTCTGTCATCCATGGCAGTTTATCCATCATCCTGAAGTATTTATAGAACATATGCTTTCTGAAAAATAGAATACTTTGGATGTATTTTAGGTAACTGAGTGCGCTCAGATTGCTGAAATAGATATTTCTGATACTTTAGCATATCTGAAAGAATATGGCAATAACTGAGCACTAAGTGCTTTAGGTGATTTATGTCAGGGGAAGTAGGTGATTTGTTTGGAGTAGATTTTTGTCTTTTTAAACACTTGTTCTACATTAAGACTCTACTAAAATACCTGTTAGCCACCTGATATATATTAAATTCATTTGTGTAGACCACTCCCATGTACAGGGGATTTTGGTAGCATGAATAAAATTATATTGATTAATCAACTTTAATGAAAAGTACCAATTTTGAATCTAGGGCTGCTGGCATAGTCTTTGATTCTGACACCTCCAGCGTAGCTGCAGAACAGAAATATTAGAAATATTAGGGTTTCAACAGTGACATTATTTAATGAGATAATTTGTTTTATTTTAATCATACTCAAAAAAATAGGCTTTTCTTTTTTAATTGCAAGTGCATTAAATTAATTGCAATTTTTTAATTGCAAGTGCATTAAATTAATTGCAATTTTTTAATTGCAAGTGCATTAAAAATGAACTATTGAAAACATTCAAGTTTTTGTAACTTTAAAACATTTTCTTAAATCAGAGAATTACTTCAAATAATCTGGCTGTTTTCTTGCTTATTAATTGACTGTGAATAGACAACGTAGTTCTTCGTTGGATAGTCTTTAACATACTTGCAACATTTTTATCAAAATTAAGTTCTTGACATCATCCTTAGACAACGGAAAGAAGTTTCAGTCAGTTCAGTGAGAATTAGCCTATTTGAATATTTTTGTGACCTTGTTCTTTATGTGTAATCAGAGAAAAGATTTTTCTTCTCTTGTCCTTTATCCTGTCCACTTACATGTGTGATCTCTTTCACAACAGATACAGGTCTTGCAGTCTGTGGGTATGTAAGTCTCTGTTTTTAGTTGCAGTTGTTTTGTGCTACTGATGCAGAAGTCAGATCCACTATTCATTTGCAGTTCATAGTCTGCCAGTGAAGGTGTACTGTTATCTCTGCTTCATGAGTGAATGAAAACTAACTAACATGAAAATAAGTTGAATTGGATTCACCTTTCTCATTCAGATTCAAAAATTTAAACAGATACTCACAACAGAGTTCAGAGCACTCATAGTGGTAGAAACAGAATATTTGTCAGCCAGAAACATGTCTGAATTTAAATTATCTTTTATATTGTAACAATGGTTTATGGCAGTTTATTTTCCACTAGGGGTTCAGCTGTTGTGTATTTTTTCCTATTTTTTTTTCCTGTTGGTTTTGAAAAAAAGGAAGCATAAAGGGAAGGGATTCTGTTCTGTCTTTCATGATAGCAGTGAAACTATTAGTTAGGAGTTAAGCCCAGTCCTGTTCCAAGAGCTGATATGAAGCTTGTGCACAACTGAAGGTTTATTTTAGAGCTTGAGTGAGATCTAAGAAGAGACATACAGAGACCATTTGGAGAACTTCCTGGTCTGGAACCTTTATATTGAATTATGAATGAATTTCCAATGTGTCTCATTTTAGAGATGCATGCCAGTGATAACCAAGCTAGAAAGAGCACAGCTTGACTTTTGGTTAATGAAAATGGTCCTTTCATTTAGCATTCCCATAAGGTGTTGATGCGAGTTTGTTACTGTTGCTATTTCAAGTATAATCTTAAGAATTACATACTGGCTTTTGCAAGAAAAACACTTCGGTACTAGAGCCGCTGGCATCGGGAAGAGCTGTACGTTTTGCCTCCCCAAGAGGCAGAATGCTTCTGATCTCCTACCCGGTGCTGTCTTACTACTCTTTCATGTGGGCAGTTCCTGTGTGATGTTAGAGCTGAGCTGGTGCGATGCCTGCTGCCCTGCTCTGGCTCCTGCCCTTCCCCTTGGCCTGGCTGTGGTGCTCTGACCTCGCAGTGTGCCTGGGCAGAGAACACTGTCAGAATCCCAGCCCCAACTGACTCGTATTCTGTGGATTCGGTTCTCTGAACTGGCTCGCTGCTTGGTCACAGGAACAGCAAATTTTGCTCACAAAGAACAACAAAATTTGCTTCTCATAAAGGAGAAATAAGACCTTTCTTCTTAATAGCAATTAGTTAAAATAGCTGATATATACTTAATTAGCCTTCCATATCTGCTACAGGTTGCTAGCTCTCTCACTTTATCTAATTTGTCTTGCTTTTAAGCTTACAAAACAAGCTGGGCCTATGTCATGGTTGAAAGATAAACTGTCACAATTTTGTTCCACTTATTACAGCTCTGCAGTAGCTTCTCTGATTTACTCTGGATGATTGCTGTGAGCTTAGAGCCGTTTGTGTAATACGGATTGACTGTACTTACAAAACAGCGTAGATAATAGCAACAATTCTCTGTAATTCTAGTTAAGGGTTCTGCCTAAGCTAGAGGGTCCAGGTTCTACAGGACTTTTGGAAGCCAATGGTGCAGATGCAGGCAGTGTGCAGAGTCACTGTGGTGGCTTCATCAGGCGCAGCATTCTTTTATTCCATCGCTTGGCACAGTGCATGTTTCTCAAAGTGAAGGGCTCTTTTGCACAGATGCAAGTAGCAACCTTGGCTCAGTTTGTGCAGTGCTGCTAATATGTATGGCAAACCACTCAAATGCCCTGTGGGAGACAGTTACTATTGCAGTTTCATTGGTGCTTAGGTTGAGTGATGGTTACATAGTGAGCAGCTATTCCGTGTCTGGCTTTTGTTATCCTTCGGAGATTTGGTCTTGTGGAAGAAATTCTTGAGCATATGCCTTGGACTGTTATATAATACATAAGGCTAAGATCTGACATGCAGTTGTACAGATGCATGGCTTTTGTAACCTTTTTTTGCCCCCTAAGATATCTTTACTTATGATTTCCAATACTTAAAAAGGAGTTCCCCAACCACTCAAATTTGGTTAAGTATATATTTTCACTTACTCCACCTGTGAGGACAGAACCATTGCCAAAAATCTTTTCTTCTGGAGCTAGTGGAGCAGCAGTAAGCAATGGTTTCCTTTGGCCAGCAAGCAGAATGATGAGACTTGCATTTTGTTGCTGATTTCATTATCTACTTACTGTTGACAGCAAAAGAGCGTTAACTCAGGGACTCTGCACTTCAGTAAAGACTCCTAGCATATACCCACAGTGAGGCTTTGCTGACCTGTTTTAAAAGGGTCTCTCTCCTGACACTTGCCTTTGGTCCTCAAACCAGGTCTCCACTTTCTTTAGCTCTGTAGGTGTTTGCCCTTTTGCTAAACCCTGAAAGCTAATTTAAAGACTGTAAGGAATCCTGGCAAAAGAAAAGCAATTAAACTTAGTGGTAAATAGTAAATAAAACAGTTAATGTTGGTAAAATGGCAAACATTTGTAAAGAGTCCTATGAAGTCTTACTGTCTTCAAGTCTCATCAAATTGTGGCTCTTTCTGAATGCCATTACAACTAAATAGAGTTTGCTTCATGCCCTAAGAGTCAACACACACTGACTGTTTTGGACAAAGAGTAGGTAATAAAAAAATTGAGTTTTCTTCCTTTTCAGATTAGGTCTTTTCTCTTACTTTCCTCTTCTTTGTTAATATATTTGTTATCTCAGATGGAGAACATTTTGTTTATTCTCCAGTGACTCACTGTTGAATGACTATGGTAGTGGACTACAAAATACTTGAAGGACAAAAACATTTAAACTACTGACTGTGTGCTTGATGTGTATAGTTAGTGACTCCAGTGTTGTTTTTAACAAAATATTAAATGGCAAGAGAACTTCTGTGAAGTAAATAGTGTTAATTGTTACTGATTTCAGCAGTTGCTGACATGTCCTAGAGCTCTTATTTAGAACATTAGTAACAGGTTTTTTTCTTCTATATGTACATTTTTGACTTTTTTTAAAAAAAAAACCCAACCCATTAACATTGCAGTTCACACAAATGTGGACTGTCTTTTTTCAGAAGTCTTGTGTTTCTGTTGTTGAGGAAAATGGTATGTGCTTAGCAGACCTCATTTGTTTATCTGTGCTCAATCGTGGTCACAATTGTTATTGCTGAGATAGAGAAGAGATTTACTCAGATATAAAACAAGACTTTTTTTTTCTCGGTTATTGTAAAATTTCTTAAGAACATCACATAAAAGAATCAGAATGAAAAATGTATTATATTGCAAATAATAAACAGTTATTTATTTTCCTAGAATTTGTTTTCCTGCATGTAGTGTTTCCAAGGTGATGAAAATAGAGCTTCTTACACTGTGTAACTTGGGGACCAATACAAGAAAATCTGTAAATACTAAATTCAATAATTTTAACTAAAGCATTATAATGACACAAATGTTTGTAATTTTGTATGTGTGTTCCACTTTAAGTTATACTGTTAATTTTATTATAACGTGAAGGTGAGATAAATTAATACTTAAAAGTATTTGATAGACTTTCAGAAAAGGTGGATTAATGGAAGATTTTAGAAACAATTAAGACTGTTTCCCTATGCGGAAAGACTTGTCTTCTGCTTAGACACGGAATTGTTCGGTGTGTCATGCTCCAGCCAGCAGCATGGTCTTGTATAATTTATCTTTCTGGCTTCAGAAAGTTTAGTCTATAATATTGGGCTCTTGCAGGGTATTTTGTAGTGTGTTTGCAGACTGCCCTGAAGTCTTTGTTTGGGAGATGCTGGGAAATATAAATCTGTATTATAATCGATTTGGAACAGCAGTTTTCTGCTGCGTGCTTGCAAGGTACACTCTGACAATAATACAGATGCACTTCTAAAATAACGTAGGTGGCTGTTTACAAGTCTGCAAGCAACCTTCACTCCCTGCAACTGTTTTCAGAGTCAGTGACAGATGCCCTAGAAATAACTAAGCAGAGAGTGTGTGTTGCTATGGAAGCTATTCTACTGCTTGATGCATACTGTATCATCTAATTTTGAAGAGCATTGGAGCCAATCAAATAGCTGGCTCTCCCCCCTCCCTTCTCCTCCCCCTAAAATTTGCCTTTGGGGGCAAATCCTGTGAATTGAAGCACAGCCTAAGCAAGTTAAGAACTCCAGGATCCTTGGTGTAGCTACTTGGCAGCCACTCTGCGACTTTCCAAGGCTGTGCTGGTGTTTGTTGTGTGTATATACTCCAAGTGGTAAATTGAAGTTCTGTGGCTGTTGATTTTCTAGTTCTGGTACGGACTTAAGGAGAAGTCTTGTACTACTGAGGGTAGCTTCTGTGTGTCAGTTTCCCAGGTACAAATGAATGGTGCGTCTCTCCCACACACAGTCTAATCTTTTCAGACTGTAAGGGCTGCTGTGCAAAGCTTCTTTTAATGTCTTTGTATGTCTGAGATGATGGGACTCCATTCTTAGAGCTGCTGGAATATGAGCAGCAATGGCTGAGTCACAGCCATCGTCCCCTTAGCCTCCTCTCCCCTGCCCCAAGGCTAGTGCAAGATGGCAAAGAAGGATTTTTCCTTTTCTAAAATATGTACTTTTGAATATTCTGCTCTTGTTTTTGATGCAGTAAAACTGCCAGATTCCAGTGTGCTGGGAGGTGGAGCAGAGAAAGAATTGGCTGCTGTATTGGAGCTAAGGGAGAAAAAAACCAATATCATTGGGTTGTTAAACTTTTATGTTCAGGGTTTTTCTTCAGGGTAGTGTAATCTTTACTACCATGTTCTCTTTCTCTCCATTTTTTTTCCTTTGCGCTGGTTCAGAGGTGAGTGTGATAAATTCCTATTACAGGGTTTACAGTTTAATTTTACTGAGTACCTACTGTTTTTCCTGAGCAGTGAATATTTGGAATGTCCCAGCAGAGGCTAGTAGCAGTTCCTAATGAAACTTTAAAATAGCTGAAATAGTTGTGTTAGGTATTTAGAAGGATATTTACAGGATGTAAATAATTACTTGTGCCATGTAGGAGATATTATAGTGATACATGTTGGGCAGACCTAATAATTAGCTCCATAGGGAACTGAATGATAATGTAACTTCATTCTGCACTTTTAAATAAAAAGTGGCCCTGATAATTAATCAATCTTAAGAATACCAGGTACAGTCACATAAAATTTGCCATTAATGCTGGGACAAAGGTTGTCAACTTTTGCTAAGAATACAAATGAAGGGAAGAACAGCAATGATTAATCATTCCCCTACCTGAAAGTGATTTTTACTTAAACTCATCCTCTCTATTATATATAACTGCAAGCTTGTTAATGGCTTAAAACTTCTTAGTGCAAGCTGTTAAGTAGTTTGGCAGATCACAAATGTTACTTTAAAAGAATACTTATTAACACTGAGTTAGTGACTTTAATGTAGTTAACAAAGTACTAGTACTTCTAGTGTAAAGAAATGTGCAACACTGTGGCACATAAAAAATGAAAGATGTCTTTTCTTCAGAGCAGAAATCCAAAGGGAGGGTACTCTGATACTCCTGACAAATTCAGCTGCAAGGGGAGAACACCTGTATCTCATCTCTTAAAAATATGTGAAATACCATCTCAGCATACTCTCACTCACACTGAACTAGCTGGATGAATTATCTCTGGTGCAGCATAAGTGGAGAGGAAGGGAATAATCATGACTGCAATTTCAGTTCTTCACTGATCTACAGCAGATTTAATACCCTTTAGCAGTAATAAGCTTGCCTGTTGGATACTGAGGTAACTCAATAGTTACAATAGTTCAGGAAAGGTGTTTTGATTTTGAACTGAAGCACTAGTGGCAGATCAAATGTACTTGTCAGTGCCATTTGTATTCCTTGCACCTTTCCAGTTGTGGACCAACATTTCAGGATACCAAATGGAGGTTTTCTCTAGTACGAACTAAAGATAAATATTTTAATGTTATACATTTAAAGCTATAGCAGCAAGAGAAAAACTGTTGTTATACAACTTAGATGTAGAAGGGAGTGTGTGTGTGTGTATAATGCCTGTACTTTCTCTGTTATGAATGCATCTCCTAGATACACTATGTCAGATCAAAAAAAAAAAAGCTGCCAAAAAAATCCTGATAACATCTCAAATTGTGCAACTCAAATGAGTTTCTAATTATCTCCAGATCCTTGATGCATGTGGCTTCTTGGTTCTCTGCATATTACCAGTCACTCTGATGTTCTTAAGGCTGTAAAAGCATTCGAAAATTTGTCATCATCCAGAAGTTCACACTAATTAAGACTAGGCTAGGTAGATGTCAGCATGGTGGTGGGTATGACCTGGTGGTGCCAGCTTAAGGTGCATTCCATAATACGTTTGGTTTCAATTAATAGGTGTCAGGCCCAAAGTGCAACTCCTTCTCCTGTACTAAGGTTTTGACTGCCTGTATTCAAAGCCAGCTGCATGCAGCTGGGTAACCTTGGGTCAGGCTGCTGTGAGCAGCATACTGGGAAGCCCTGGTGGAGATCTCCCTGGTTTTTCTGGGGAGTTGCTTGCCCGAGCTTTGCCTGTGCTGGGCCATTTACCTTGCTGATACTGATCTTGACCTTCTGGCTGAACCCACACCTGCTGTATCGGTGGCAGCCACTGAAATGTGCCTGACCCTGGCTGCTGTTTCTGACCAGCTCTTCTCCTTGCTCTGCTCTGTGGGCTTGTGCCTCATGTCAGCAAGGACACTGCCTGCGCCGACCTTGGCAGGCTCAGCTGCTGGCTGGCACCCCAGGGCTGCTGCTCCCTGAAACTAAAAGCCATTTGTGGTTGTGGCAACTCTGGGGAATTTCATGATGGGAATTAACAAGCAGTTATTTCTTAGTATTTTTGAGACACTGACAATGATTTAGAGATGTGCTGGTTTATGTTTCCCAGAAATGAATTTGATAATACTTGTTACATCTCGTAGAGCTTTTGGAACACATTGGTGTGTATAATCCTCGCTGGCATCCTCTAATAAGCACTACAAAGCCCACTTCTCCCTGCCCCACCCCTACAAGTCTTTGTTATAAAAATGACTTGCTTTTGAATATTTTGAAAACAAAATGGCAGCTATTAGGAGGAGCTTGGAGGGGTAGAGAATATAAAGAAATCACTATGAAGTTAGTCAACGGGAATGCTATGTAGTGTGGACTTGTATATGCCAACTATCTTTATGATTTATACATACAGAGAGGTCAGGTCTCCAACTACTCTTTTGTATTTATAGTATGTATATGAAGCATCAGTTTTGAATTTGACTATTTTTTCCTCCTGCGTAAATGCCTTCTGTATTTCTAAATAGTACCAGTACAATGAGTTCTTAATGTTGGTGGCTCTGAATAGTATTTCTGTAGGTAGACATCTAAGGACTCATATTCCCATGTCCACTAGAAGTCTCTTCATGTTGATGGTCCAGTACTGTGACAATTTGAAAATTCATGTATATTTGTTACAAACAACATTCTTCTGATTATAGTGTTCTTTGTTGCAAGGGAATGTGCTGCAGAAGCAATGCTTGTTTAATATGGGATTGAATCACTATAGTTACAAAAGATTAAAAGAAAATCTCAAATTAGAATCACTTGTCATCTTATTCCCTCCACTATAAAGTGTGTTTATTTTTCCTCTGCAAACTTAATTTGGTAGCGTGTGTCACTTAAATAAAGAGAAAAATTCTGACAGCAAAGAGAGAATTTTGTATTTTGTGACAGTGCTTGATGTGAATAGGTTAATTAGTTTTCTAACTTATTTTAATCTGTTTTAATCTGTTGTCTGTGCAGACAACACGCTTTTTTTTTGTCAATGCACAAGGGTACAATACAAAGAGCTGTTTCTGACAAGCTAAGCCAAGCCTGACTGAGCAGATTCACTGGCTTAAGCTTAATTCAGCACAGGGAGCAGATGCTGTACAACAACAGAGCATGGAATGGGAAGGAGGCTCGCTAGGCAGGTAAACAAGGCTGAGGAGAGATAGTATGAGATGTTTCATTTGAAAAAGTCTTGAACACGCATGTCCTAACTGTGAAGGTGAATGCCCTTTGAGGTGGAAGGGATTTACACATTATGACGTGCCATCCTGAAGCAAAAGTGGCGTACATTTCTTTTCATAGCACTGTCTCCCTCATCCGAGTCTTCCCACTTCCCAAGGATTGTTAATCTCCAATGTGCTATGCCGTGGCTCCAGTTATTTACTGAGGAGCACAGACACTGCCTGATTTGGTAAAATCATCCTCATGTGAAGCAATACTTAGGTAGTGATCACTGTTCAGTTATCCCTCTAATATTTCTTCTTTTGTCTCGAATGAGTGTTTGCAGCAAGGAAATAGGGAGAGGAGAAAAAGTAGAAAGAAAAAGGCCAAAGATTTAGGTAGTTGTACAAGAGAATATCTTTTAGGAAGAAATTTTGTTGAAGGAGAAGGCTGTGCAAAAACCTTTGCTGAAACAGTTTCAAAGGTTGTAACTGCCTTCTGTCTGTCTTCATATAGAGAGGTCACAAGGCTGAAACTGGTAATGTAGACATTAAGTTGTCCTTTAAAAAGAATATCTTTATTAAAACTGGACTCCTACATTTCAGATCCTTTGCTTATATCTGCTACATTATTGACTCAAATAGAGGATTTATTTTTTTAAAAAAATATATTCATAGCTTTATTCTTCTTGGCACACACAAGTGGTACAGCTGCAGAAGAGCTAACCAGCGTTCTTCGACTACTCATGCCAGAATCTTTCCTCCTGATTTTCAGTGCAGAATGGGTACTGGCTTCCTATTGCACCCCTGAACTGAATGGAAAGTACTAGACCTGCACAGGTGTCTGTGAGGAGCAATATTGAGAAAACTGTCATTTGATGTGTTTCTTAAAGAAAGTGAATTTACAGGAGTGCCTTGTTGATGCTCAGATCTTGGCTATTGGTCATAGGGGGTATGAGAGCAAAGCCAACTTGGCTGTTTAATCCAATATGAGTTGGCAGGGCTGGCAATATTAAAAAAACTGAACAAAATACAGTTAAGTTTGAGATTGCCAGTGTAGAGAGAGTTGAATCTAAGATGCTTTGAGTAAATTCAGGTTAAGTGTTTATGTGAGGCTGGTATGGGATCTGATTCAGCATTACTGTCAAATACCTGAAGGCTAGTGCCCTGGTTTGAGCTCACACCAGGAAAACTAACCAAATTATTCAAAAGACAGGCTGCTCTCCTGACTGCCTCTTGAAGTCCATTGTGCAGTAAATTCTGTAAAATACAGAGTGTAACCTTCAGATAACTTGATATGCTAAAGGATGGTACATTGTCCAATCTTTCACAGAGGTTCTTCACCCTTACATTACATTCAGTTTGCATTACGTGTCAGACAAAGAGGTTGTGTGATGAGGTAGCAAACTTATCCCAGAATAAATGTTTTAGTGCTTGTTCTATATTTGGAATTCTTGGCTTCTAGCCTCTTAGTGATGTACTGAGTTTTGCCAATGTGGTTGCGGTTGGGAGCTTACCACCAGGAGCCAGGCTGCTGCTTCAGGCTGTCCCAGATTCTACAGGTGGTGCTAATGCCTCACCGTGCTTTCCGGTCTGCTTCCACAGCTTTCTCTTGACTCCATACTTTGTTGTTGTAGTTGCTGTGTAACAGTTTTTGAAAAGGTTCTAGTTAGAGTAGATCTCTTTCTAACCATAGTTAATACAATTGAGAAATAAACACATGCCACAAGAGGTTGTGAGGTTTTATTTTATTTTAATAAACGTGTTGGGTAGTTCATAGACTATTTTTGTCTTTTGTGTAACCAGAGGGTACAATCAGGGCCTGCTTGGAGTGCTGTACTTGGATATCCAGGGAAAAGTCATTACATATGCTATATAAAATTTAAGATCTTAATAACAAGGAAAGGTGGCTTGCATGGGACTTTTGTTTTCTAAATTGAAACAAAACTACTTCAACAAAGTATTGCACTCTGTGCATTTTTAAAACATAGAGAACATGCATGGTGCTGCTAAGATTAGCAGTGGAAAGTTATCTGTCCCAAACGAGCAATCTTTTTTATTCCCATCCATTAAGACAAGCTGAATTTCTTTTTCAAAGTCTCTAAAGATAAATGCAGTCTTTCATGCCAGGTTTCAGCCCCTGAAAAAGCTTTTTATTTAGTAATAAATCCACTGGAAAAGAGGTTTACAAGAAAAGTGCTGACACAGCCTTAACCATTGTGGTGCAATTAGTTTAGCTGCAGGTTTCTTGTAATCTCTAAACAATAACAGAAAATTGTTATGTCAGACAAATTCCATCTGTCCTTTGTATCATGCACTTCAAGGATTATAACTCTTTACATATGATTGTCCTTTTCAGTCAAGCTTTCTAATATCAAAATTGCGTCCAGCTTTTTAAGTACTTCAGTACAGATACTCTGAATAGAGAGTGAGTTAGCCAAAGACAAAGCACAGAATAAATACATCTTAATGAAGTCCCGGCATGCAGGTATGTACCTCTCTGTGTGGTATGTAGTTTCCTTGTTTGTTTTCTCTTTTGAGGCTGAGAAAACAGTTTTGCCTTTAAGATAAAGGGTCCTAATCTGGTGAATGTTTATAACCTTGTTACAATAACATGAAGTATTAAGTGGGCAACAGCAACTTTTCTGTCATCTTGACCAGAACTAGAAAGAGAGAGAAAAATTGCATTTAATTCTGGTGTAATTGTTTAAGCTATTTATCACCACTGTGACCAAATGCCAAAAGGGGTGCTAAAATCATTTTGCTGGAAAAGTGAGAGGGAGAGATGACTGAAAAACCCACTAAATGTGTATACCATTCCTTCACTTCATCATTCTCAGATATTACAATTTAATATATCTTGATACACTGAGACTCATATTTCTAAAAGACTTGCAGAGGGAATATTTTCCAGACAGAGAGACACACTGAGATTTAACTTAACTGAAAGGGATATATTTTTTTTACTCTGGTTTGGTAGAGGCAGCATAAAAATCTGTGTTGGAAAAAGGCAAAAAAAAAAATATTACTGTAGAAAATTCTGTTCTGAGAAGTGGAAATTGCCTTCTCTTTCTGCAAATTTTTTTTGGCTTACCATTACCATAGATGCAAAATCTAGGAGAAATTTCATCTTCAAGGAGAGAAGAGGTAAAGAAACAAATTGGTACTTTGAGTTTATGTTAAGTTAGGGTTTAAGTTAAATGCCTTACAAAGAGTTCAAGTGTTATTCTAAAGCTATAAACTGTAAGCAAGCTAGATGGGTGATGATGAGAAGTTTTCATTGCCATCCCTAGCACTGACATGCCCCAAGTTCTGTGGGTGCGTGTGAATGGGACAGTCACAGCTTTGCAGTGGTCAATCAATTTCTTTCCATTTAGACCAAGATTGTTTCTGTCCCTGCGAGGCTGAAACTTAAAATCTAGCAATGACTTTAGCAAGAGGACAGTCACAGTGTAAGGTTAATGTCTAGGAACATCTGTCTAGAATATTTGGTATAAGGACATTATTATTTTTTTCCAAAGTTCTGGACTTTTATGCCACTGTCACCTGGAGGGAACTAGAAACACATAATGCTTTGAGAGTGTAGACTGTCATTTGTCTGCTTAGTTATTGACTTCTTTACTCCTCTGAGCATAAAAGAACTTAAAACAATTTTCACACTGATTAAATCAATGGAATCATGTTTCTATGAATGTATTCAATAGAACAATTTTTTAAATAGATTTTTAAAGCCTTCCTTTTTATCCAAGGCACAATCTATCAGTAGTTAGTTTATACGTAGGTGCTGATATCCCTTAGAAAGAGATAGGGCGTAACTTAGTTCTGACCGAAGTGTGATCACGTTTCACTTACATAAAAATGTTTCTTTACACAGAGAACACAGTGCTGAGTTTCTCTTCTCATGTCTTTTAAAAATTCACATGCTATGCTTTAAGAATTCATCCTCTGTCTTGGCTTATCATATGGGATTGATTTCCTTGTCACCTGGCAGTAGTTGCTGCTGACACACAGTAGTTGTATTTCATAAAGTTTTTCACGGGATGTGCCCTGTTTTTCCACATGAATGTGTTGTTTCATTTAGTTTCTGTCTCATTTTTAATTTCAGTTTATTTTTTTTTAAAAACTCAGGATGTAGTCATTGAGCAAGTTTATTATCACAAAGGATCTGAGAGTGCCTTTGGTTCCCCCTTGGTGTGCTTATGGTTTTAATGTTCCAAGACTGAACTCTGCCTCCTTCCTGTGAGAGAACAGAGATGGTTACAGCACTACCAGATGAGACTGCAGTACTTACAGCTGTTGTGCAGAAAGCATTTTATATGTCCAACAAATGGGAATGGATACTTTGCAGAATGTGCTTGAGTTTAGAGAGCACTAGTTAAAACTTCCCCCAGTGAGCTTTTGGGTGAGTGTTTAGCAGAAACAAAAGAGCAGTTTCCACAACCAAATATGTGCTTGTTGAGAATGAACTATGTTTATACAGAGGTGAGAATCCAAGCTCACATAATAGCTTTTCCTTGATGCATTTCTCTTGTGAGATTCCTTCACTGGTGTTATCTGTGATCTGCCTCATTCTTACAGCCCGTAAGAATGGAAAAAATGAGTCTGAAACCAGAGGATTCAGATGAAAGTTAGAACCTGAGCTGCTGTAGGGGAATATGCTGAAATATGTCTCTTACAAACACATCGAGAACGATATGGCCACCCTTCTCCAGCACGTCATTCTGTTTTATTTAGATTGGTTTAAGTGTGGTGAATGTCTTTATATCTATGTAAATGACAAATGAAACAGAGAATCAACTCCCTGTATTTTACTCTCTGAATCAGAGTTCCTACAAGGTTTTTGCAAAAGTATGGAAAGGATAGCAGTGACACAGCTACGTAATTAAGACTCCATTTTTACAGCCATCGTAGAATGGCCTAGGTTGGAAGGGACCTTAGAGATCATTTAATCCAACCTCCCTGTGAATAAACTTAATATGAGTTCTCAGGGTTAACATAAGGAATACATGAGTTTATGGAAGTAAATGATTTGCTGACATCATTACGTTATAACTTTTCTCAGCCTTTAAATTAATGGAAAGAGGAATTAGCAGCGGTTCCTACGAGTTTCTTCAGTAGAGTACTGAGAGGCTGTTGAAGGTGGTAAATCTAGTAGCAGCACCTGTTGAATATCACATCTTTAGTCTTTTATGTTACAAGAAGTTTTAATCTACAGTTGGAAAAGAGGCAATGGCTTATCCAGTGCAAAATATATGAGTCAGTACTGGTAAATATTGCAGACTATAGAAGGTTTGCGCAGTCAGCATAGGGGCACTTGTAACTACAGAGGAGAGCTAATAGAATCATAGAATGGCCTAAGCTGGAAGGGACCTTAGAGATCATTTTAATCCAGCCTCCCTGTCGCCAGGGACGCCACCTCTCAACTAGATCAGGCAACACATGGGGACCGAATGGGAATAGCTGAAGTTACGTTGCTGTATTTGAATTGCTTTACATTTTCTTGCTGTGCTGTCTGTGCTTCATTTTCTTACACCTGAGCCACTGTAGTAATCATAAAAAAGTGGCATTATTATCTCCTGTGCAAGAAGTTTGTTGTTGTTGCAGTATATCACACCTACCAGGTCTGCTGTAAGGCAGCTTCTCCTGAACTGATGAGTAGCCTGCAAAGCAGCAGCACATATATTGTTAAAAAGCGTAATTTATTTGTATTGGTTGCCTCCTCTTATCTGGGGGGCACGATTCTTCAGTCCTCCAGGAGCCTCTGTTAGGCCCAGCCTGTTCACCACAACTTATCCATATTGCTGGGGAAGTGTTTGTAGGCAGGCTCAGCACACTCAACTCTGAGCACCTGGCAGCTCAGCCAAACCTGCTGCTGCTGCCCCAGGTAGCTCCTCTGCAGCAGAGATATGGACTGTAATACCTAGCTGAGTGGTGAATGGCCGCTGAGGGCTTTGGATCCGAGTCGTTTGAGATCACTTGTTCTGTTTTGCTGAGTAAAGCAGCAGGGTTGAGCTCGACATTTAGGGATGATAGTTTGGAAGGAAAAAGAAGATTAAGCAGAGGCAATTATCTTTAGGTTCGGTGGTAACAGTGTGGCTAAATTCTCTGGTGAGGCTTGAGAACCTTGGTGCTTCCCTAAAATCTTTTTTTTTTAAAAAAAGTAACACCCCCCCCCCCCCCAAAATCAGAAAAATAACACCTCACAACAGAAACAGAGATTTAAGAGCTCTTCAAATGTAGAACTATTGTTATTTCTCAGTTCTGTTTGTCTGGAATACTATGGGAAGGCCTGTAACTTTTTTTTTTAAATTAAGCACAGATAATAAGATTCATCAGTGATTGGTAAATGCCATCAGGGAATCACTAAATCTCACAGGCCTCTATTTGTCTGTAAGAAACACTAAAATAACCATGCTGGCTTTATGTAAGCTCCACAGAAAGGCCAGAAGCTAAGGAGTGTCTGAAAGAGTCTGAGAAAATGCTTCAGTGGAGAAATACAGTACAATGGATGGGCGCATGGAAAAATTTGGCCACAGGAATAACCACTGAAGCAGAGGAAGAAGAACCTTCTTGCAGAAGGGCATCTGTTGGGAACTGCTGTACCTTCTATAGGGAGCTCAGACCGTCCTTCCTGGTTTTCCTTCTAATTTAGCCTAGGATACCTGACACTGTTTCAAGTGTCCAATGTGGTAAATCAGGCACTTGAAAAGGCATTTGCCTGCTATATGCAACAAATCCTAAAGCTTTAAGTCCTGTATTACTCAGAGTGGCAACAAAGTTCTGAATTCAATACCTATACTTTGATGACGTGGAAGTCACGGACACTGCTGACGATTTTTAGTAGTAAATGAATTCAAAAAATGTGTAGATATGGCACTTAAGGACATAGTTTATTGGTCATGGTAATGTTGGGTTGACAGTTGGACTTGATGATCTTAGAGGTCTCTTCCAACCTTAATGATTCTATGATTATGTGAATAGGTGAGAATCTACAGCCTTTAGCTATGTCGTGAGTATGGGGAACAGGCTGGTTGTAGTGCATCCTCTGAGGACAATAGAGGATGGAATTTCTGCAACACTTTCCTAGTAGTGGATTTTCTCCAGCTTTGACGGGTGTTGGTGGTATCTGCAGGGCAGTTCTAGTGTACTTGTACTGAGTTGTTTTTGAAAGAAACAAGACCAAAATTCTGTTCTAGGTGCACAGCAAGTCTGCTTTGACACCTAATGGAGATGTAAGTCCAAATCAACAACTTGTTGTTTGTACAGCTTTGAACTATGTTTATGACGGGAACGTTCAGTCCAGGGGATGAGACTAGGAGTTTGAAGTAAACATCTTGAAATTCTTGCATAGATGGACTTCTTCACTAGCTGCTTTGATCTCCTGTTTAGGTCTTGTTTTATCAAAATATTTGTTAAAGTATCCATACCTGCTGTGAACTAGCATTTTATCTGAAAACAGTGGAAGCACTTTGAGCTAAATTCTTTGCTTGCAGAAGACAAATTGCTATGATTTTATTAACAAGATCTGAGACTACAATGTGCAAGAACAAAACTATAACTCTGAGAATTTTTAAGAAGTCACATTTTTTTCTTGATCCTTTTGTCTTTCTCATTTGTGCCTTTATGTGGGTTTTATTTATTGCTAAAATGCTCTAAGTTTTAAGACTTAAAACACTTACCTTTGCCAGTAAGCAGTAAAAACTCTACCAGAATTCTGCCAACTTTTCTCATTGATTAGAATCTAAAAGCTGCCGTAAGAGGTCATCTGCTGAGCTTCAGCGTACTGGTGGTTTGTAAGCATTGTGCCCACACTGATGAGCTCGTAATTCAGATTTTCTTCATGCCAGCATATCTTATTTGCTAGTGTAACTTTTCCAATATTTTCGTCTTTTAGAAACACATACCACGTTGTGATGTTGGTGAACAGAGTCTTAGATGTTACAGGGTGCTGAATATATGCCCTAACAGGGAGTTCCTTTCCTCTTCAGTGTGTGGATGGCTGTTCTGGCACGTGGGTAGTTCGTAGTGTCTGGTACAGGGTGGGGCCAATAAATTACCTGGAGAATTGCGAATAAAGGCAAGTAAAGCGAGTTGCTTACAGTGATAGTGATTTTAAACAGTGATACTGATTTTAATAAGTTTCACAGGAGAATGTGAATATCTGCATTGATCCTGGAGCAGCTAATCTTTCTGTAATTTGACTAGGAGACTTTAGGCTTATGGCTTTCCTGTATGTTTGACTTCTTACTGGTACTGGAAATCACCCTTCTCCTGATACGCTGTTGTTCCGCTGTCGATTTCATGCTTTTCAGCAAATTCAGTAGAAGGGTTTTTCTTACGTGGCTTGCAGATAGTGTATGCATTTAGTGTACATCTCAGTAAAGTAAGTATCGGTATTGAAAAAATTTATAAAATTTTATTTGGCTGGAAAAAGTACAACCTTGAAAAATTAGCCAATTTTTTCTTGAGGACTGAAGGAACAGGTACACAGAGTGCGTACAAATATTTTCCAAGTCTTTTTGGTAGATGGTAAGGTGGGAGGACTTTTTAGTGCTTAGAACACTTGGTGCTTAGTGTTCTTTGCCTGATCACTTATTTTAAGCTTCTCAGTATCCCTTGCTTCCTTTCAGACACTTCATTAATATTTGTCTGTATTCGGTAGAACCTGAGCTGTAATACCTGCTGGCCTGCTTCCTGTCTGAGTAATCCCACCTCTCTCATTAGCAGTGAATAAATGAATCTTCAAGTCTGGTCATATACCCCAAAGTAGCTTTTATAAGAAAGAATTCCCCAAATATGTTTTGAGTTTAATTGGTTCCTTTTAAGCAGTAAGGTTTGCTTTTTTTTTTTTTCTTGCATATTGCATCTAATCAGCTTTACATGAGTGAATGTGCCAGTTTGGGATTAGAATAGAATTTTGTCTTAATCTTATATAATCAAAATGTTGCAAAGGTTTTTGTTGTTTTCTTGTTGTTGTTGTGGGTTTTATTTTTTTTAAATGTATTTATCTATGCACACTTCCAAATGTTCATTAATTTCAAAAATACTCTCTGAAGACTCAGAGATACATGGCACTTAAACGAGTACTTCATTGTCGTTTTGGGCCAGATTCTCAGGTGAGACCATTATGTTGACTCCACTGGATCTATACCTGTTTTTAACAGCTGAAGCCTGTCTAGGAGTTCTCAGGTTTTGTATTAATAGCCAATAAACACTGAGCTCACTTCTAATATGCTTGTAATAAAACTCCAATGTTTATATTCTGATTATGGGGCTATGAAAGTCTTTAAAGTACAAACTAACCAGACAAACAATTGCTCTGAGTGACACTGAGTTAAGTGGATTCACATTCAATTATTTCTTGACTAGTGATCCTCTATTTGGGGGAGAGAAGGGAAATATACTGTCCAGCCAGTGAAGTAAGTTCCAGATGGATAATTTTTTTTTAACATTTCTTTTATAAAATGGATGTACTTTATGGTCTAGGAAAAATGTGGGAGACTTGTTTACTCAGAAAGAAATTTATCTGTGAACTTTTCTGTGTCTGTCGCACAAGTGCTGCGTTTGTAGACCAGCAGAGCAGCAGAATTTTGGACTCGCTTGTCCTCGTCTCTCATTTTTCTCAGAGAAGTGTAATTTCCCAAGTGGATGGTGTGCTTAAAGATCAGTAGTACAGTAGTGTGAAAGTGTCTACCGAGAAACCTTTAGCTAGTAAATCAGTCCATTTCACTCTTTTCTTATGTGAAGCCGTTTATGTCCTGATGTTGGCTTACCTACCCAGCAGTGCTAGCTCATGCCATTAACTGTGTTATTTTATAGGTTTTTGCTTGGAAATTTTCATAAGTCTTATTTGATGTTACCTTTCATGTTGCTAGTGAATTTTAAACTAATATGGCACAATGTAATCTTGTGCTGTTTTGCTGTAAGCTTTCAAAAAATTAAGTAGGCTGTGTTCACAAGAGCAGGAACAGCTGAATTGTGCCAGAGGTCACTTGTTTGGTAGGATTTCTCTTTTAGAGCTGTCGGCAAATCATGTCTTAGCACAGTGCAAGTGTGTGGGGAAAGTCTTGCTCCTTCCAAGTGTATTGGGAAGTTTCACATAAAAACAAAAGGTTAAAAGAGAACCCTATATAAAGCGTAGGCTTTTCTGCAATAACACAACTGTTAAGGCCAATGTCTTGTCTATCTGTGCCGTTTCAAAAAGAAGGAAATTAAAAATTGCTTTTTTTTTTTTTTTCCTGGTTTTGTTCCTGGGATAAAATTGATAAAATTGTGTTACGTTGTATAGCTGTGGTTCATTAAACAGCTGCTCGGTTTTACCCTGGAGAGTTTTATGTCTGTACTCTGTGACACGATCCCTTGTTAATAGCAATCTTTATATAGCAATTTAACAAAGGTTAGTAACTGTTACCTCTAGTTTACAGTTAGAGAAGTTAAGATGCAGTTATTTGCCCAATTGCAGCACTTACCAGGTGTGTTTTTATTTTAAAAATTTTCCTTCCTGCATATGAAAGATACTGAATTTGATAACTGAACAAAGCATCTCTGGAAAGAGCTGGAAGAGCTCATCTCGTATTTCCAATTTTGTAGGCCAAATATGCAGTTCTGAAGTTCATGGCAAGACAGTGGCCATAGATGTTGAGAAAGATTTAATGCATGCAATATTGTTGCCATTTTCTGCTACTTTGCAAATCTGTCATTCCTAAACTGTTTTGTAGTGTCTACCTAAAGTTTTATAGGACATTGTGACCAGATTCCTTTTGCTGTAGCTGTATTTTAAAGAAGAACCTGTGCCAACTGCCCCATATTCAAGTATCCTATTATAAAGAGTATAGACAATGGTGTTTTTATAGCTAGGTAATGATTTAAATAAGGGGCAAAATAAAGAGAGTTGTGAGATTAATTAAAAACTAGAAGCAGTGACTCTGCTATGTCTGTATGTTGATCTTCTTTTGCATATGAAGTAGGTGGCAAATATCAGTTATTTTTTATTCTCAGATAAGAACAGGTGCTTCTTATAATCACCCTGCCCAAATTCCTGAGTGCTTTTAGCAACAGCTATGTCCCATAGACTGGAATTATAGGTTGATGAAGAAAAAATTATATAACTTCAAATCACTTATTTTTTTAAAAACTGAATACATTTTATCTGTAAACTTAAAGATCTTTAATGTTTTAGGAGTTCATTCACTTTTTTCTTGAATTTGTCTTCCTTGCCTCAGAAATGGAGTACTGATGTGCTGAAGATAATATTCTAAAATTGCACAATTCCCCTTTTTAAAAAAAAAAATAAAAATCTATACCTACTGTGTTTACTTCTCGTACTTTTGCTAAATGACAACAGAATGCTATGACTGTGGAAAAAAATATTCAGTGATTCTTCAGCAATGCAGGTGAAGGTCACCCAGAGTTCTCTCCTACATTGTGAGAAACCACACAAATCACAGAATAACTCGGGTTGGAAGGAATCTCAGGATTTTAAGTAGCCTTGGCTTTGAATAAGAAGAAAGTGTCTCAGAACCAAGTCGCAGGGCTGCTGCTGTTTTCAGTTATTTTCCACTTCCTATCTGATTTAACAAGCCCATACCTCTAGTCTATGGATTTTATCATACAGCTATTTAAAACAGAGCTCACGCTTTAATTGCACAAAGGAATACAAAGAAGCAGGTGGGCAGGCAGGTGTTTTCCTGCCATTAATTTTTTTGGTGATTGGTGATTCACTTGTACCTCTCTCCATGTCAGTAGTGGATGCTATATATAATCCCAGGTTGAGAGAGGGCCACCTGCTTCCCTGAGCTGCTGTGTCTTGTGTAATGTATTGTACAAATGCATCCACCTCTTGCAGCAAAATTTCTATTCGCTTGCTGTAAGGTTTATCTGTTAAAACTAAAAATGCTCAGAGTTCAGGGTATGTGTAAGTTTATCAGTGAATCCCTTTGAAGTGCTACTTGTAAATGACGGTGACCTAAATTCAGATAATGTGACCCTAACCCTGTGCTGAGTACTTCACCTCAGAATTTCATTAGATTTAACAGGAAGAATATAATACAACAGGTTGATATACCCAGTATAGTTACTTTTCAAAGTTAATTTATTTACTACTTGAAAAAGTGTATTTTCCACATTTAAAAAAAAAAAAAGAAGTAATTGAAGCTACACTTTAAGTGGGTGTGCTATCGAATTTGTTTTGCAGAGTCACAGCTAAGGAGCTGGTTTTGTGCCAAGACTGACTGAAGGATTTGGGCTTCTGGGCTTGGCCAGACCGTTCCCTCTTAAACTGAAGAGCTGTGACTGTTAACAGGCTGACTTAAGAAGCAGTTGCACCTTAGCATATCTGGCACAGACTGGGGAAATGAGGGAAGATATGTTTAGAAACCAAAAAGCAACCTCTTAAGGGTCAGATGAACACTGTGATGCATTTCTTTATTACAGCAATTAAATTGGTACCATGGGATACCTGAGAGGCTGGCTGAGGTCTGGGAAAAGGTGTCCTACAGAGCACGGGGCTGGCAGGCTGTGCACTCGCAGAGCTGTGTCCATGGAGTTTGACTGGAGTGGTCACGTTCCTCATTCTTCCCAGTAATTCTATGCTTGATTGATGGACTCATTAATTAAAAGGTTAATTCTGGGCACTACTGGGGAGCAAACTGGATCATCCCTCTATGGACTATTCTTCATATGAGGAACAAAATGCAAGATTACAAGCTTACTCCCTGAAGATCACTCTAGTGTTTGGTTTCATGTAGTGCTCTTCTGTGTTGAACGTATTGGTTCCTTCCGGTTTGGTTTGAGTAAGGCTTAAACTCGCTATAGAGGAAGGCACTCTGAGACCTTTCCATATCAGCTGCTTATTAATTTAATATTCTTAAAGAAAAGTAGGATTGCACCTGCTTCACAATGCGTTCTGCTCTCACTTGGCTACTGGGCAAGATTCAAGGGTAGATGAGTAAGTTTTTCTTAAATATTTGATAGCATTACTGGAAATCAATAAACACAACAACAAAAGCATGCAATAGAATATTTCTGCATTATAACTTATAATTATGTGTTTTCTTTTGTTGCTTTATTGTCTCTTTCACAGCTTTATTGTCTTCTGGAAGACTTGTTACTAACTTACACTGCTTAATTCACTATATCCTCCCCCTTCCCCATCATACCTAGGCTGCTGTGCATTGTACTGCTGTGCTTGTGCGTCTCAGTTTCTTTAGAGTTAGGTCACAGGCTTTATATATTACACAGGTTTGCCTGGAAACCAGAGAGATAAGGTGAGAACAATCATTTTATTTTTTATGTTTTTGTCAAATGAAGAACAGTGCCTTTGTAATGAGCATCGAAAGGAGTGTTAAACTGACTTACGACTTGGAAAACATGCCTTTTTGTCAGAGAGATGATACTACTCCTTTGTTTCCAAAGGTGTTCTAAGGTCTAAATCACTGACATTTGCAAAGTGCTTTTTGATTCTACTTTGAAAGAATATGCTGTTCTGCTTGGTGAGAGAAAAGTTCGAGAAGTTACTTGGAATTCTGACAGTTACCCTCCTACTGAGGACTCAGCCAAGCCTAACACTGAGCGCTACTACTCAAACTGTTAAAACATTTTTCATTATTACACTTAGTGAATCACAGTTTTGCTTTATGCTTCTTTCTGTAGGAGCACGGGCATAATTTGAACCAACAGCTACTTTAATGGGATGTAATGAGCAATTAATGAGCAAAATAATATCTGTGGTGTTCATGGTAACAGCATATCATTGCTTCTTTGTACCTGTTCTCATCATCATCATCTTCAGCATCTGACCTATAATCAGTTTTCTTTTTGTGCTTATTTACAGTACTATTACTTTAGGCAAGGTTTCATCATCCCTTTCAGAGAGAAAATTGATAGCATAAAGAATTACCTGGAAAGAGAATAATAAACTTTTCTTGACATAACTAGCTTCCCTTGCTCTCCACCTGTATTGATAGCAATGACATCCTTAACTGATTCTTGCAGTCTCCTTTTCTTCAGAGTAGGGTTGTTTATGAGTTGAATGTTTCCTTTCAAGCTGCAGCATATCCTGAATTCTGCAGTAGGATTTCAAATGTGTAGTCTTCAACATTTTTAAGACCTCTTGACCTTTAGTGTATTCCCGAAGGCCCTGTGCTCCAGGGCAGTTTTGACAATCTCTTTCCTCGAGAGCTCTCCCGGTGGCACACAGTGCAGTCTCTGGCCACTAGCTGGCTGATGCCCAGCCACATCCCCAAGCCACCACGGTAGGCACCTCCTGGCCAGCCCCTCCCAGTGTATGACATTTTACGGTGTGGAATCTCCCTTTGGCTAGTCAGGTCAGCTCCCTCTTGCCTTCTTGTGTACCTGCTCACTGGCAGAGCATGGGAAACTGAAAAATACTCAAGCACTACTTAACACGCTGATGTTTTAGTTGTTGCTATCGACCTTCTTCTCATACTAAATCCAAAAGATCTACTAGAAAAAATAAAGTCTATTCCAGCCAAAACCAGGACATTGGGTCAGAACAGTCTTTTCTGTCACCAGAAAACTCTGAAAAGCTAGAAGCTATGAAGAAATGTTTCAGCTGTAACTTTGTTTCAATAATTCAAGATTCTCCAGAGCTATTTATTCTCATTCCCCATGCAATGTTTACATTTCTACAACATCAGGAGTTTGTTTTTAACCAGGAGGAAACTATATTCAGCCATGAACTCTAATACTCCTGAGAATTACAGTTTACTTTAGTAAAAGATGTAAAACTTAGTTCATTATGTTTACATACTCAATTCCTGTACGCCAGGATGACAATGTGAAATCATTTTCATAGGCTTCCTGGGCAGGACACATTGAAATTGAACAATGAACATTGTTCATTTGTGAAATTGAACATTGAACAATTGAAATGTAAATACAGATTTTCCATAGTCATGATCAATGCTAGAGTGCTCAGATATTAATACTGAGTAGTCCACCGGGACAGTATTATACTAGTAAAAATGTAATTTACCTGCAACACCCATAAAATGAAAACAAATCTTAGCCTTTAAACTCAGGCAGATGAATTAGTTTTTGTCAAAATACAGCGTAGTTGTGATGAAAAGCAGAACCAAAGTTCTTGCAGCGTAATAATGGATGCCCCTTTTCAAGTGCATCTTCATGGGATTGCTGAAGTGTAAAGGTAAGCAGGCTCGTAAGGTTTTGGACAGGTGAATGGAGAGGTGAAGCTAGCTGTATGGTGGCAGCTGAATAGGAAAGATCAGGGTGTAGTTTTTGAAAGCTTGAGAAACTTGCAGGCTGTGCATTGAAAGGCAGGGACATCCAAGTAGCAGGAAAAGTGTCTATCCTTTATCCAGAGGAAAGTTTGCTGCCATCTGAGTACATTCATATTGGAACTATGTGACTTGCATTATTGTAGTTTAACTGAATGTGTGCCCACAGAGTTGGAAACCTCTGAGCTTGAGAAACAAATATTCTTTGGGAAAGGACATGGGCAAGCTGCCAAAATCCAGCCAGGCCAACCCAATACAGTTTGCTTTTCAGGCATGATGGGAGAACACTGAAAAGATAGGTGAGGGTGGAGCAGCAGGCTATGCAGATTTACCAAAACTAATGTTAAACTGATTTGTATTAAGTGTTACTGTGGCAGAACACATAGGCAGTTGCGACTAATGATACATCTGTGTCTTAGTGTCCAGGTACCCAAAAATTCTAAGTCTTTGAAGCACTTGCTCATGTATCTCTCTAGCACACCAAATTTTAGTTTTATTGTTTGTTTCAAACTTAACATATGCTTTAGTCAGTCCTCCCCTGATAATTAGAGAAAACAATGCTATTTTGCTTTGCTATTTCACTTCTGCTATTATGGAACATGAAGCAGTGAAAGCAGCCTGTGTGGAGACAGGGTTTATGTTACCTAATCTGCAACAGATGAGATTTTTTCTGAATGTTAAGAAAGTACAAGAAAAAAATTGTGGCAGTTCAAGCCATTCTACCTACTCTAATATTCCTGCTCCTATTCTTCATTTTGGAGCAGGCAGAAGAGGTCTGGTGTTCTTCCTTGCAGAAGCAGGCACATCTTACTTGGACCCAATCTATATTACCAGGACAGAAAGAGGATTTTACTGAAAATTTTCTCACTGTGTTGGTCTATGGAGCTGAATTGCTGATTTGGTAAACTGTGATGAAAAAGTAATTTGTCTCTCTGAAATAAAGGTTAACTGTCTGCCAGATTTCAGTGTTCAGTTGTTCAAAGTACAACTGTACTTTGCCTGGAGAAAAATGAGTTAGGGAAAAATTGAAACCTAGCAAAAACGTCTTTTCCTCCTGTTATAAGGCTTAACTGGTTTTGCAAAACCTGAGTTGCTTCTTTCTCAGGTGAGGTGAATGAAGTGTGAGTGCGGAGACTCAAATCAAGAGCAATTTCCTCTGGTAACTGTGCCAAGAAGAATACGGCGTTGACGTTTCCTCCTGAAGCATGTGCGGACTGAGAGCGCACCCGTGTAGTCTTGCAGGCCGTATCGCACGTGGAAGTTGAAAGGCACACCGTGAAATCCCTTTTGGCTCTGAGTGGGCTGATTTGCCCGACACAGTGAGGTCGTGGTGACACCCGAACTCAGTTTCCTGAAGCAGTGAAGCAGCAGCAGTGTGAGCAGGTGTCCCTCTGCTCCCGGGATTTGCCTGGGAGCTGAGCAACTTGCCCAGGTCCCTCAGGCAAGGCAGGCAGCCCTGGAGGTGCAGTCTGTCGCATTACCTTCGTGTATTGCAGTGTGTCCTGAATGTGTTTCTTGAAACAAACAGCACTTAAGAGTCATTCAGAACTTGATGCATTGCCTGTTCTCACGCATACAAAATATTATTTCAATTTATTTAGGAGAATAGTTTTTAGAGATTGCTTATATTTCTGATAAACACAGGAAAGTAACTATTTATTATGAAGATTCCTTTGCAAAGGGAATAAGCAGAGGTGTGCTGACAGGAAAGAAGTTACAGCATTTTAGAGGAATATTAAATTGAGTACCCACAGCAATACATTATTTTTTAACTTCAGTAGTAGATTGAATAATCTACAGTAGTTATCATATAGTTGTCATTTTATAATAATAGCCTGCATGCCTTAGGCATTAGTGTTTTCCTTTATAGACAGGTAATTTCTAGAGTAATTTGAACTTTTCTATTTTTAAGCAGGAGTAAGTACTGACACTTTAAAAACCTGTTTTGGCACCAATCATATACACACAAGGTAAAGGTCATATTGATCAACATAGACAACTTTTTGATTAATTAAAAATTTGAAGATGGAATAACAGCTGTTAGTATTTGTCAAAAGATTGATTAGTTTCTCAGCAATAAACATGAAAGAAAATCTTTATGCCACAAGCAGTTTTGTCAAGCAGGTCGGAGAGGCTGCATTTGATAGATAGAGCCTTCAGGGAAGAACCTTAAAGGAATCAATTGTTGTCCTGACTATAACTTAGCATGAGTTCATCATTAAGCAACTTTACTCATCATTAATTCTCAGCAGTCCATCTGCCTTTGTTTTGTGTTCATATGCTACCTACTCTTCAGTCTAATCACCTACCAAAATTTGAACTTAGTATTTAACATCCAAAATACTTTCCCCAGTAGCTAATAAGCTTTAGATTTTTATTCTGGAAGCTTCCAAGGATTTGTATGCATCAGCTAGAAGCAAACAGATTTTAGATTTTTGTTTATGATTAAACAATGACTTTTCTTCTAGTGTGTAGGTAATGTAGGGAGGATCATTTAGTAATTTTTTTTTATATATCTTCCTGTCAGTTGGGAGGGAGAGCTCTGAGTAAATTTGTGATATCTTCTTGTCATTTTGAGAAGTAGAACTCTGGAAATTCTCTCACAGATGAACTGCAAATTTTTGTTTAAATGGCTACAGCTGTAGGAGGTTTCATGGGGAATGTTTCTCTTGTGTCTCATTCCTTGTACACAATGCTAGAAATCACTGGAGAGGCAGAAGTTGGAGGGGGTGTATCTGAGGAAGGGAAATGAAGAAAAACTTGCGAGCTGCTGTTTCATGGTAAGCCGTTTGACTGAGGTATGCGGCAGATGATTATTTACCCACTGTAAGCAATAAGCAGAAAACACAGTGGAACTTCTGCTAACGTCACCAGATGCTCCTGTTAGGCTTTGGTGTAAATCGAAAGTGGCTCAGCTAAAGATGGTTTCAGTCGTGCAATGAAAAGTAGATATTATCTTACCTGAACACATTATGTCTGCTAAGTCTATAAAATATCCATTCCATACTAACAGTTCACCAGAAAAGCTACCCTTGTCCCATTTATTTTTCTTCTTGCACATCCTGAATCCATAAGGATTATCAATGTACTTAGGGTTCATAATCTCCCATTCATTTGTGTTAAATGAAGCAGGAGATCTAGAGCAATAATCAAACCCTCCCTCCTTCTAGCCTCTGTTATGCTTTTATCAGGTATATAAAGAATCAAAAGTTTTGTTGTTTAAAACCCCAAAATCTCACACTGATTTTTTTAACGAGGAATCCCTGTAAGAGGCATTCATTTTAAATTGTCTATCTTGACCTGCATTTTCTGTATTGATAATAAAAGGACACCATATAGGGAAGTTTGAAATTTATTTTCAGAAATTACTTTGGGAAGCAGTTAAGCATAAGTTAATGGGGGAGAAAAGTGGTGATGTGTCACCTCGTTATTACCTGGTCTCTTGAGTCAGAGTGTACTAGGGAGTAATTTTGTTTCTGACTATAACCTGGCTGAGCTAACGATCTCCAGAAATCTGGTATAATGTTCTTAGATTCAAAAGGTTCATGGTTCTTGGGTTCAAACAGATGTTTGTGAAAACTGAGTTAAAAGCTAGCCCTACTTCTGGATTCCTATACTTTCCTAGTAGTTTCCTCTCTGTTGCTTTTTTCCTGGTTTTGACAGGTTTCTGCAGCCATGTTTGCAACCTGAGCGGTAGGTTTTGTGCTAACAATCCCAACCCTCAGGTTGAGTCTTTATAAATATTTTCTCTTCTGTGTGACAACACTGTTAAAAGCACAGATCCTGAAACACCTCTTATGGCCAAAATGAGTCCGGTAAGCATTCTGAGAGTAAAGATGATTTTTCGGTTACAATTATGCGTTGTGTAAATTGAACACAAACTTTGACTACAGTCATCAAGATCTCTCCACAGTCCACTGTATCTGAGAAAAGTATATTGAAACCAAATCCACAGCTGGCCTTTAGATATCAGTCTTGTGGAAATAAAGAAATGAAAACACCTTCTGGGCTCCAGTGAGGAGTGACCTACTTTGCCACTCTTAGCTAAGTGCTCACTGAAGAAAAATCTGTGGAAGGATAGGATGGTTGTTCAGCACCTGAAGGACCTTACTAAAGAACTTAAACATTTTTTTGCGGGCCCCAGATGTACAGGGATGCTGATGAAACTATCAAGGCTCATATTATATGCTGGAAATCCAGGCCAAGTTGAACAAAAAAGCCCTGTATTGGGAGCTGAAATAAAAAGAATAAAAACAGGCACAGGTTTGTTCACCTAGTCTGGCAGCCATAATGCAGATCTTTACTTACCAAGAGGCTTCCAAATTCCCTGTGAGTAACAGACAAGGGGAATAACTGTGGCAACTGTTGTTTCATGATTAACACTGCAGTGTTTACTAGTTTCTCTGCTTTGCCTATGTCAGAGTAGTGTAAGGAAGCTGGACTGGAGTCTAAACTGTGGGTTAGTTACACTTTCTTATGTCAGAGATTCCATGACTGTAAAGGCCATGGATTTTTTGCCTGCTTGTCAGCCTGCTTTTAAGTGCTAAATAAGAGAAAAAACATGATGGAAGTGGGTTTTCCATAGAGCAGAAAGAAAGGGTCAAGGAGTGCTTGGTAGTGAGGGTGCTGAATCAGTTTATCCCTGCTCCCTCAAATACCCTCTAATATTTTGCAGACAGGCTGCTCCTGTTGCCATTACTGACCACTTGGGAGGTCCTGGACCTTTCCAACCCATTCCTGAGCCTCAGACACACCATCTTCTGTTCCCAGCAGCACACCCCAAACAGCAGACTTAACCTGTTCAGTGACCCTACTGGATTTTGTTTTCCAGGACTCCAGATTCCATTTTCTTCTAGCTCTCCCTAGCACTAAACGTGCCATCAAACCTTTCACTTTCAGCCTCAGGATCCTTAGTTCCTTCTACCCGAGAACCTCCTGTTCTCTAAACCTGCCCTCAGCATTTCTAGTCTTCAAACCTAATTCACGTTTTTCAGTTCTGCGTTTTGATTGTACGTTCTTGCTGGCTGCTGGCACTGCTACCCTCCTGCACGCTGTGTTGAAGCACATTCTAGCTTTTGGGATCGTTGTTGGTAGGTGTGGTTCCTTTTATTTTGCTGGGTCTCTTTTTCATTTGCTTGTTCAAAGAGCACAATCTTCGATATTGGGAACTCGCCTGGACAGGATGGTGAGAGCAAATACATCAGGTGTGCATGGGAGTGAAGGTGGAATGGAGTAATGACATACCCCTGTGTATCTTGTTAAAAGTTTCCTTTTAGGTAAACAAATGGAGAGAAAAGACTTTTCGGGTGCTCTTTGTGCAGAGATCTCTATTCACTCTTGATCAGTCAAGGGGAGCTGCAGGTGGAGTTGCTTATATTGTCTGTCAAGTATTTCAGCACCCACAAACAGCAGCAGCTTCCAGCACTTTTGTTCACTGCAGGGCTCATGGCTTAGCGTACCTAGATGGGAAATTCAAGGTCTGTAATAATTCACTAGTGTCAGTGATACCTACCTCCTACCCATTTCTTTCATCCCTTCTAATTTGTTTGAAGCTAGAAGTTCAGCTTTTGTAATTTATTTTGCTCTGGGTCTGTGCACTTACTTTTGTACTTCTAGCAATGAGGTCATCAAAATACTCTTACTAACGAAATGCAGTTGTCCTGAAAAGTGTGGAGAATGCAGCAGTTTGCTTTAGGGCAAATAAATACAAATACAACTACGTTATAGTGTAACTAGAAGTGTAACTTCTAGTGTGACAATACATTAGCTTCTGTGATCAAGATTTGGAAGCACTTCTTTGAAGAAATATTTTGTTTCTTAGCAGTAGCTGGTAGAATCCAATACAGAATGTTGTAATAGATCTTCAGCATAAAATGCCAGTTTCCTTCACTCTCCCCTCAATATAGCACAATACGTGTTTTTATAAGCCTGCCAAGCTGAAATCTCAAGGACTAGATTTACATGGGGCCTTAACTGCAGTGTGTAGCTAGAAAGTTGTGCAATAAAAGATATTCTGAAATTCCTGAAAATTACAGACCTGATCCATTTCCTGGGTGTCTCCAGGGAGCTCCATTGTAAAGGATAGCCTCATTTTAGCAGAAAACAGATGAGCCTGTGTGTATCTCTTGTAATTAATAGAAAGAACAGCGAAAGTTAAAGTGAAAGAAGACAAAATTGCAGAGAGCAGAGTGGAGAAAGCAGGATTTCATATGTAGAATGGGACAACTAATTAACTTTAATTTCCATAGGAAATAGGACTGTATAATCTTGCAGGGAAGTCGTGAAACGGTAGTTGGCCATTGACAGGAGAGAGAAATTGGGTTGTTACTACTGAGTCAAAAAGTGTTTTGTTACTGATATTGAAATTATTGTCATGTTTGAGAGCTAAATTTAAAGAATTAGTCATGCCACAAAGTGCATTCAGGCTAGAGTGAGTGACGCCAGTGGTACAAGTGAAAACCACCTGCACTGAGTGAATCTTCTACTTGAGTTCTTTTCAGTCTTCGAGAATGACAGTGCCTTTCCCTCAGTACCTCAGGATACTTCTTAATGGACGAGTTCTGGTTTGTGCTCCCTGTTGGAGATGGCCACCAAACTACATCAGGCAAGAAGGGAGGCTCTCAACCTTTTCTCGCATTGGGGGTTCTATCTGTGAAAAGATGGAAGCAATTATAAGCCATGCGTTAATGAATGTGTTGGCATAAGGCATTAATACTAGATTGTGCGTGTGTACATTTAATGTAATTTCAATGTGTTAATTTTTTGTGGCAGGATATTTGTGTTTATTTAGACACAATACTTTACTTAGTGTCAGTAATCATTGTTGTGGTACAGTGAATACTAGTCTTTCCCGAGACGACCTGTAGATGTGAAAAGAAATAACAATCACTATCCTTTCTGTAAACTTTGACTGTATCCTATTCAAGTGTTATTGGAAAGTCAACTTCTAACACTCTAAATATTTGCATCTTCAAGAAGAGCATATATCTTTGTGACTTATACTGAGGGAAAGACTGTCAGCTTTGTTCCATACTTGGTACTGAATTTTTCAGATCCTAGCAAGTGGTCAGTAGGTTATTTATCAATTAATTTGTAAATAATGTTTTCCCAGAATGATGTGCCTCAATTATGCATTAAAAATGGAATATTTTGGATATCACCACAACTAAACAGTTTGCATAAGCATTTGCCAGAAAGATTAGTGATATTTTCTGCTTCATTTTAAAGCAATGTCATTAGTCTTGGGGTGAGAGGCCCCTCCAAAGTGCATTTAATTAGGCTGAGATCCTCAAAAATAAACATAAATGTGGTTTTGCGTAGGCAATTTTCAAATAAAAATTTGGCTTGGTATGCTATTGTTTCTTTAAAGCTTTAGAAATTAATCTTATATTAAAGAAAAATAAATTCAGGGAAATATGACTTAAATGTGTGTGCTACATAAAGATGTCAAAAGTGCTATAATTATATTTCATCAAGTATAACTTAACATTTTAATAGGTAGTGTCTAGGGCTGATCTGACAAGGCATTTTTAAAGTTTTGAAATGAATGCTCAAAATAAGAAAACATGCCACTTAATTTTATGATTCATTTCTATAAGGTAGGGGCTTGGCAGGAAAGTGAAGTATTTTACTTAGAAGGGGCTCTATTATATCCTGAACTGCTCTGAAAGTGTGTTTGTTCTTTCACTTGTGATTTCAAAGGGTGAACAAAACCAGTATTTGTCTTTCGGCTACTGTTGTGGCAGAAAAAGGCCAACCCTTTGCCAAAGTCCTTTAGCATGACTTTAGGCTGAATCAGAGCAAACTTTTCAAAATGTGATTAATTGCATTACATCAAAGTTAGCAACCAGTCCTTCAACTTTATCATCAACAGCAGTAAATTTATCAATCACTTCACAAGACAAATCCTGATTAAATAAGAAAGGGACTTAATCTTTATATTACAACATAAATCATGTGTACTGCTCACTAAGAGATGGGACCAATTTAATTTTCTACAGCTATGCTGCTGACAGCTATTGTTTCTAAAGCAACATGAAATTCTGTGCATTCTGCCCAGAACTGGGCTGGAAGCATAAGGTGCGTGTCAGTTGTGCGTTGGCTTGCCTGTGGCACCCGCCCGGCAGGGACGCGCCTCCCTGACTTCATGTGGGGCAGCATTGCCCGACACAGGGACCGACCCTGGGCACCCCTAAGGACTGCAGCTTCTCCCCTTTTGTTCTTCCGGGCCCCCTTTTTTCTTAGTTGTGTTAATTGTCCCCTTTGTTTCTGATTTGGTTACCAAATTGTCATTGTGTATGTAATAACTGACGTCCAACATGGCAACTTAATGACTTCATTTATATGGCATTAAATGTAAAGAAACTTTGAAGTCCTCAATATGCATCTAGTAAATCCTTAGGTGTCTAACAGTATATTTGCGAAAGATACTCAGACACTTAGCATCTGATTGAATCTGCAAAACCAGGGTGAAAACAAAGCTGTGAGCCAAATTTTCTGCTCCACTCCGTGCATAACGCTTCCAGCAAAAAACACAGTCTTCCAATAAGGAGAAGTTGCACATGTTTAACAGAGGAAAGTATTCTCAGTGGGGGCATCTGGCTTGTTTTTAAGGAGTGGGAGGCCCCAACTGGTAAAATATGTGCTGTACATCCTCAGCAGGGTGTGTGAGGTGCCTAATTTTTTTTTAATGCAAAACCTCATTTCTTTAAAATTTATTGCTCTTGGTTGTAGCTGTAGTTTACTGAATATTTCTGAATACATTAATGTACTTTTTATTAAGGACTAGAAAAAAGTTTCCTGCTGTTTGTGCATTATTTTTGGTGGTATAATTAATTGTCTAGACTAAAGGTATGATGTAGTTCTTCGTTTGAATTTCTCCCGCAGCTAAAGGCATGCATTTATTGAAGGGATTAAGTAGCTATGAAGGCTGGGGAACGAATGGACTTTGGAAACCTCCCAAAAACTTCTTGTGTAATGATTTTTGTCATGGTGAAAGCTACAATGGCTGGAGTTCTAGGCAGAAAAATTAATCTCTGTTTCAACACAGTGAGACAATACTTGGATAGTTCTATTGATGTTCCTCTTTAAGAGCAAATCACTTGTAAATATTTGTTTATCTTCCACTTCTAAAATATTTGACTGGAAATTTTTGTCACTTACCTTGAAAAAAGTTGTTCCTGCAAGGAATGAAAGCAAAATGTTCTGCACTAATGAGTAGCAGTGAGTTAATGAATTTATTATTGGGCTCTCAAATGCACTTTTCCTGAGCAGAGGGCACTGCCAGACCCACATGAACTCCTGAGACAGCCTCTTCAGTGTGCTCCAGCCAATGGGCTTGGGCGCTGTTGGTCCAGTGCTCCAGCACAGCGAAAGGGAAGCTGCTGCTGGCCTCACAGTTTGTCTTTCCTTTCTCAAGGTTTGGAGCATGGTCTAGTGAGTGTAGCCACAGCCTCCTTACCAAAAGCAGAGAACTTCAATTTTTTTTAGTTTTGTCTATGTGAAGGCTTTGATGTAGGATCCTGAGCCACTGAGATTCCTGTGAAGGAGCAGGAATCTGAAATGCTGAAATTACTCATAAAGCATGGAGGACAGGTACCAAATGACGTTATTATCAGGATGCTTGTTGCTCTGCTTCCTTCGCTCTCATGAGATGCCCACCGAAGAGGCTGGGAGGCAGCCCCTGGTAATCCTGCTGGGTGCTGGTGAGGAGACTAACTCTGCATCATGTCACAGCGGGGCAATATGGCGTGATATGCACAGAGAATCGAATTCTTGACAAAAGCATGCTTTGCAATGAATTAAGTTGATGTAAGTAAGCTGGTTTCAGTGATGACAGAGAAAACTGAAAAGCTTTCATGGAAAAGTGAAAAATTGCAAGAAAGTGTCAATATCCTGGAAGTTGTTCACTGATGTTGATCGAAAAATTAAAGATAAGCTGTTCTCTGGGGGATATCTATAGCAGCCAGTTTCATTTTCTGGTCTCAGTTTGTTCACTTCACCGTTCATTTGAGACATCAGTGAAATTATTCTACTGATGGTAAGAACCGTACATGTTGCCCTTTAAACACGGTCAGGATTAAACCTTGTGGTGAGATTTGGTACATATGTACAATAGAAGAGTCCCTTTACTGGCAAGCTTGTCAGGAAATGAGACTTGGTGATAAACACTGATAAAGTACCAAAAATACTATTAATAATATCTTATACATGGAAGAAAGAGATACATGGAAATTAAAACTATGTTTGGGGGGTTTGCCTAGGAGAATATCTAAAGTTAAATGAATCATTTGTTATTGTGATGTGCTGTTGTATGATACAAGACAAATAAAAAATGTATTCCTCGGTATCAGTGGGAAGAAAAATGAAAGCCTGGGGTGTAGAGGCTTTGTGACACTCTGAGTTTTATTGTCCTCACAGATGGCTCCTAGATTTCCTGGATCAGCTTTTGAAATTGTTTTTGTACTGTTATGACTCAGTGACTAGGACAGTGGGAGTGAGATCATTCCTCTGCTTTCCTTACTTTGGGTTGGAGAGAGATACTGCAATGGGACGGGGCTCACTGGTAGCTCCTGGCTGCAGAGACCTTATAGTCATAGATTGGTTTGAGTTGGAAGGGACCTTAAAAATCAGCTAGTTCAGCCCCCCTGCCATGGATAGGGACACCTTCTGCTAGAGCAGGTTGCTCAAAGCCCTGTTCAACCTGCTCTTAAACACTTCCAGGGAGGAGGCATCCACAGCTTCTCTGAGAAACCTATTCCAGTGCCATTCCTTAACCTGCACGCTGCGTTCTGTGATGTCCTCAGTGCCCTGTCCGCTACTACTGAAACGGCTTCCCAAGAATGATAAAGGGTTGTGTTTTCGCCGTCTCTGAAATGCTTAGCAGAATATTCGAGTGATTTTTTTTTTTTTTTTTGATTGCTAAATTGTGGAATTTGTTATAAATCTTGATGATGATTCATTATGCTGTTGCTCAGAGGTGATAGTGACTTTTTAATGCGTAGTGAGTGAAAATTGGGTGTGATAAACTGCACTGGCAACATTAGTTGTTACAGTCGTTAGTCCCAGTCTGATTTTTTTTTTTTCACATGAACTTCATGTGTTCACGCAAGCCATCCTGGCTATGTAAGCTTTTAAGAGAAGAAAGGCACAACTTGAATAGCATCCACACAAACACTGAAAAATGTTATTAATGATTCTAACTGGCTGTTGCCCTGGAGTTAATAGAAGTGGATATAGAAATTAATTCATTGGAATTCATCTTGACTGCTTTTTTAACATTTCCAGAAAAAAATTATTGTACAAGAGGCTGGAGTTTTTAATTTAGATTCCTTCATAATCACTGTGGTCACTTCCTCTACGTCATCTTCTGAGCTTCATGAACGTATTGTCCTGTTGTCTTGGAGCTTTCTCCCATTGCAGCAGTTCATTGATCATGCTTTGTTCTTCAGTTCCTGTGTTCCTTGTAGTAGAGTGAGTCCATGTGTAGAGCTTAGGAGAATGTTTTTAAGAGATGTAGAACTTAGTCTGGGGCCATAAGTTGCTAGTAATCTTGAGAAGACTTTCCTGGAACCCTTTCAATACAATGTAATTTTTTTCGAGGAAATCTTTTATATTGACTTTGGAACTTCTTCCAAGGTGTTTATGTGTGCAAATCATTTCTGTAGACAGTTGCAGTCTTAAAAAGCCACACTGATGCTTCTCATCCTGTTTTGACGTTTTCCATTGCTATTGACGCTAAGATGTGAAGCTGTAGAATGAAAAGATGTCTTAGAAGACCTGTCATTATAAAGAGAAATGCTACTGATAAAGATAGTCTCAGGAATTTAATTGAATAATTCCATAGATTGTCATTTTTATTTGAAGATAGAATATCTCGGACAAAATAAGACAGGCATGAAAACCTAAGGACCAGTAGAACTTAATTTATACTTTTGCTTGAAAAGGAATATCAAAAGACATCATTGTGCATTGCTTATGTAAGCTCACACATTTTATTCGTATAGATATTTGTCACTTCTAGAAGTCACTGCTCAGGAAATTACCTGACAGCTACTTTATGTTGAAAAAGAAAAACATTAAAGCAGCCTGGCTGTGTAGTCTCTGATGTGGATCAAGGATAGTTGTACCCATTGGGGGTAGATGCTAAAGTAAGGGAAATCTTTCATGATCTTCACTTGGGTTCTTTACGTACTTTCAGAAGGAAGAGAAAATAGCATGATTTGGGGAGTAATAGATAGCTCTGGGGCTGTCAGGACAATGTCAGAATCTTCCTGATGTTGAAAAGAATTGATCTTTAAAAATAGACCCCTGTATCCACAATTAGATATATTAAAAAAATAAATCTCTGAGTGTAATTAAGTTTCTATGTCAAAGCTAGTCAGATTTTTTTAGCACTTCTTTTTTAAGTCTCAACACAGCTATTTTTGTTTCATCTGACGAATTAAATCTTTCATTGCTATTTCCTTTATACTACTGAATCTGTGCTAATCTCTGCTTGAAGTCTATGCAAGAATATTTTATTTATTCATTGTATTTTCTTTTCCTGGCAACAAAAATTAGCCATTTCCACAGCTGAACATTAGAAACATCATAAGTATCTGTGAACTTTGCATTATTTTTTCCTATAGAGTTGTTTTAGAAAGTCAGAGAACTTGAAATGTATTATATTCTCAAATAGAAATGCAGATTATAGATGGTCCTTGAAAAGGAAGTTCTGAATAATTCTGAAAAGGCAAAATATATTTTTATCACTAAGTTTGAAAAGCTATTCCAAACTATGCACTTTTTAGTATAATTAAAACATTCTAAATTATATTCATATTAATCAAACTAATATATTCCATATGATTGGGTATCTATTAAAAAACTGAAGTAATAACCATATAAATCTTCAAACAAATCACTGATGAAGTTGTCTTTTTGGCCTTTATTGTTCATGTTTTGGTAAATGCACTTTTGGTCAGAAATAATAATTTTGATAATGATAGTTCTTATTTGAGCAATTAGAAATTGATATATTTTTAATTGATTCCAGTATTATTGGACTTGTTGGAGTCAAAACTTCTGCTGGAGATTGTGTGTAGCTGGTGTATCTTCTCCTGCTGTCCTTCCTTCTGCGCTGGTACTGTCAACAGACTCAAATTTTGCACAAATGTACTTATCTAAGCCTATGTTATCTTTTAATTTTAAAACAAGCAGATAGATAGATGTGTGATAAAACCATTCTGTGGAATATCTTCTCAGATTCTACAAACTAAGAGGCTTTTATGAGATCAGTTGCAAATCTTTTTTCAGTCAAAAACAAAGTTTCGGGTTTTTTCGCCTTATGATTTTAGGCGATTGCTGGGAAAATTTGAAAAGGAAAGGCCACCTGCTTAGATACACAGCAGGAAGAGGCTTCATCAAGATCTTGTGAGATAGGCTGAAGCCCAGAATTCACGCTAGGACAATGAAATATTTCAGTTATGCCAGAGGGAGACTGTGACTACTTTTTTCTTCTGGCTCTGAGATGAAGCTTCTGCTCAGCTTGTAGGGCTGATTTTATTTATTTGAATTTTTTTCAAGCAAAAAAATGGGGGAAAAGTGAGACACATGCTGACTTTTAGATATCTGCTGCCAGAACTTGGTGATCTAGCAAGTGTGAGTGCCAGAATACCTCATGCAGGAAGAAATAGAAGGAATATTGACAGAAACATGTTTTGATAGGGCTTCACATGTAGTGAAGTCTGCTTGCATTTGCTGTGGTTGGGTGTTGTCTGTTGGTTGTTTCTGTTAGGTGGTACAGAGCTGAACTGTATCTCTGCTTTGTGTACGGAGGTGCAGGGTGGCTCTCAGACATCACACTTGCACTGTGCTGTACTTACAGGGCACATAACTGAAAGAACATTGATGCTGAGAAGAAAATTAGGGTGTTTTTTTTAATTATTTAATTTTAATACAAATGCTAGCCAGTTGATTCTTCTTTTCCTGTACTTTGGTCTGCATCTGGTCAAGCTTGTAGATTTGAATCTAAATTACTGAAAAAAACTGTGAACAGACTACTTCTACTGATTTAAGTATTGCTTCCTTTGGTTTGGACAATTTCTTATTTATTGGAGTTCTTCATTCACTGGTATATGAAGTTCTTTGTGAGACTGAATTCTGTATGGATCTACACTAAGATTTTGGTATATTTGGCCGTCAGCATGGACATGAAGTTTTAAGTCTAATGGCTGTCTTTGGAAAAATTTTCATCTGGATTAAAATTTAAAAAAAATGAAACTGAAGATCTGTTTTCCTGATTTTTTCTGTTTTCCTGATTCACAGATGTAATTGGAAAGACAAAAGAGTAAAAGTGGTTTAGGACTACAAAGAATATGAAACAACACACAATTTCCATAAATGTACAACAAATTAATCATAATGTTTTACAATTAGTAAATTAAAAAACTCAGTAAGGACCTCAGTGAGGAAAAACAGAGCTTGGTGAGGGAAGAAACCCCCAGATTAAAACCTAGGATAAATTTATGCTAACAAGCAAAGTTGAATGTCAGACAGGACTTTTCAAGTGGCTCTTAGCGTGATTTGTCCTGGGTTTGCTCAGGGCCCAGTTATAACAAATGTGCTTGTGAATTTGCAAAGTGACAGCAATTCAAATCGGTCTTAAGGACCTGTAGACATGGTTCCATGCGACAAAGGCTGAATTTCACAGAGACAGAGGCAGTGGCAAAGACTGAAGAAGCAAAACCGCACCGCACAAGTCCCCTGCACAGCCCGCGACAGAAGAGGCCCTCGAGTGGAGAGGATTGCAGACCGGCTGTATGCCAGCTTGTCAAGAGATTGAGGCTGCTTATTTGATAAATCATATCTCACTTCGGGATGCGTTAGCAAGAGTTTTGCGTGTAAAGAAACAGGAGGTAATTCATCAGTGCTATTTGGGGCTAATGAGGCAGAAATACTGCTCAGATTTGGACATCGTGCTGATGATGTCTGACATGGTGATGTCAAACATGCTGACAAATTTCAAAAGAGAGCAAAGTGGAAATCATGACCTGTGAAGAAAGATTAAGGGAAGTAGGCTTATTTAGCCAGAAGAGAGGAGAAAGCAGGAGGATGTGACTGTTCAGTTGCTCGTTGCTCCATGCCCAGGTGAGGCAGGAAGCAGCAGAACAGAGGTGCTGACGGAACTGGATACCAGACCCCGACAGTGCTCTGAAGCAGCTGCTGGACTAAACTGGTGCCAGAATGCCAACAGCTCGTGTGAGGGATGAGTTTTAACCAGTTTCATGTCACTCTGCAGCCATTACAATGTTAACCCAGAGCTGTAGGGAACAAACGTTACCCTGTGAGGAGTTGCTGGCTTCATGCTGAAAAAAATGAGCAGTGAGATTTTATCTTTCAAGGACAGTAGCAGAAGCACAAAGTACAAGCATATCACTCTGTTGCCCGTATGCATATTCTTGTCCTGCATGGATATAATCTGAGGTACTTTATCCGCAAAGGATAAAAAATGTGTTTTCATAACTTAATAACGCTATTTTGAAAAACTAAAACGAAAAAGCCAAAACCAAATAGCTGTGGGACTGTGTCTAGTATTTGTGAAGTCAAGGTCATTATGGATTCAGGCAAATACAATGCATTGTGTATTTTTAGGAAGGAGTAGAAGCAGGAAAGCACTATAGCAGGTTATAACTACAGAGGTTATAGAATTTCCTTTGTTGCTTGTTACGAATGGATAAATATCTGTCGTAGATTACATCAATATTCTTTGGTCCTTACGGAAAAGTTTGTATTACATAGTCTTTTGCCATCTCTTCCAGACCCCTCTTTCACTGATGCTATGAAAAATACACAAAACATTCACTTTTATTCAAACTAAGAGTTTTTTCATCTTTTAGCATCTTCTTTCTGTTCACTTGATTTTTTTTTTCATCTTGTATGATTTGTTTTCTGATTACATCTATTTGTGTCAACAGAAAAAATGCAGCAAAGAGTAAAAAAGTACTGAGCATTAAAGAGGTAAAAAGATTTGAGACAGGAAGGATAAATAGTTGTCTAATTACAGTATTATGTGTGCAGAATCCAAAGGAACTGCTCATGCTGTGATAGAGTGAAATGCTGTAGGAAGAGTAGATGTAATAAAAAGCAATGAATAAAACAAGATAACAGCGCAGGTAAGAGAAAAAAAAAAAGCTTGTGGGAGTTGAAAGAAGAATGAAAACAGCCAAGAAGAGAGAGAACAGCTGACAAATGGAGAAAAGGGCTGAAAGGGGACTGGAGTGGAGCAGATGGTGGGTTGGGGGAGGGAAAACCAAGAAAAAGAAAAACTAGTTCAGAGCAGGTAGTGGAAATGGAAAGCAGCAATATCGAGGGAGAGCTCAGTAAAAGGACGGAAGTTGAGGGTAATAGCTGAAACATGTTGAGGAAAGCTGGGAAAGAATGAAGTGATCAGAGATGACAAGGAATTAGGGCTTAAAAAGAGCAGACAGCATAATGTCAAAATTACAAAAGCTCTACAAAGGCTTTGCAGACCCTCCACCCAACTCCTAATTTAGACTGCTCTGGCCATGAGCGCTATAGCTTCCTTTGCCAGGTGACACTTATTTATACCAGAGTTAATATAGCTTCTGCACCTTTATCTTAAGACCCTGGTTTGATCTCCTGTTTGAGATGTCACTCTTCAGGAATTTAATAAACATTATCATCTGTTCTAAACCCATAGGAGAGAGCTTGTTTACCCTTCATTTCCTGGAGCAAGAACTTTGGAAATGTTGGCCATTCCATGCGATTTTGCCTGTTGTACTGTATTCACTTGGGACTTGCATCATAGAGGTTTCATGTTCAGCTAGTCTACATTTCTCTAAATAGGTTAATAATATTTTAATGTTGTTTATGTTCCTGTGTGACCTACTCTAGGTGATCCTGCTTTGGCAGGGGATTTGGACTAGATTATCTTTCGAGGTCTTTTCCAGCCCCTAATGTTCTGTGATTCCGTGAATTCGAGTAGCTTGTGGGTTCTTTTTTATTGCTTCCCTGCTGCTCAAGTAATGGGTTTAGTGAGTGAAGAACCTTCCCTCCACCATTTCTTTGCAGTAAGAACAATAGTGAGCAGTCAAGTTTGTTCTCATGTGTCAGTGGCTTTGGGAATGACATCACAGAAAATGAATTACAGTTGGTTGTGGTTCATGTAGCTTTATATTATATGGTATCTGAAGGTGGAAATGCTAAATTTTTAATTGCTCTTGGAAATAGTGGCTTGAATTTAGTCTGCACTCTGTTGTGGCTGCTGCTGGTTGTTTGGGAGTTTGGGGCTATGCTTTCCTTTTCAGGTTGTCTATTTTTGCAGTAATATAGCTATTGCTGAAGAGAGGGAGAAACTCTTCCATATCACTGGTGTTCTGCCCCTTACAAATGCAGAAGTAAGCGAGTAGTTTATTAGGGATTGACTTATTCCTTTCTCCTTTGTTTAAAATCTACTGCTCTAATCTTTTAATCGCATCCTTGACAGAGAGCATGAAAAAATGCAAAGATTTCTAGTTTTATGTGAAAAAACCCCAAGAAAATAAGTAAAGATTGAATCATGGAGTATTAGGCAAATGAGGGGAAAATAAGGCAGAAAGAGAATTGCAATTGTCTCTGTAGTTTTCCAAGGCCTTTAGCGTCAGTAGCAAATCTGAAGTCTGATGTTAAAGATTTCCATTGTGTCCTTTGTAGAAGGAGAGTTTTAATATTGTTCTGGTTAAACAATCTGAAATTCTTTGTTGAACAGTAGTAGATTTGTTCACTTGGTTTGGTTGAGGTGGGCTCTGAGCCCATCTGGAACAGGCAGTACCTTAGCTATGGGACAACTTAAGTCCTGCAGGTACCAGTTCTTGCACGGCTACAAATTGTAACTGTGTCTCTCATGTCTAATAGGAGTGAAAACCTGTGGGGAAAGGTTGATTGAGAGAGGAAGGGGCATTCTTCCAGCCCCTGCTGCAACTCACATCAGCTATCACATGCTTCCCTTAGTGGAAGATTAAAGTGGTAAAACCATGGTCTGGTTATCCCTGGACTCTTTAGATGTAGCTCCATGATACAGAAATGCAAATGTTCTTATACACGCTTGCAGACTACTTTTCTTTGCATCCTGTGAGAATCTCAAATTAAGCTTCTGTTTCAGGTGGTGCCTAAATGCTCCGCTAACCTCTGCAGACTCTGCATTTTGATTAGAAGAATGGGGTAGACATTCCTTGTTTTATTTCCCCCCCAAATCTTCCTCATATTATTTTTTGTTCATGTTTTCATGCATGAGGGCATAATTAATAATGTTGATATTTAAAGTATTACTATCTAAATCTTATATGCTTATATTAACATAGCAGGTGACATTTCTCAGAATTATTACTGAAGGTCCAACAAGTGCAGGAAGCTGTCATGGTACTCTGATCACCTAGTTCACATTTCAAAGGTACTTGTACTGAAACCTGCTG